>NW_024352780.1:827219-833880 GCF_902729225.1 Pteropus medius
TGGGGCCCCCACGCTCCCTGGGGCCCCCACACTCCCTGGGGCCCCCACGCTCCCTGGGGCCCCCACACTCCCTGGGGCCCCCACGCTCCCTGGGGCCCCCACGCGCCCTGGCGGCGCCCGCCTGGGCTTCCTGCGAGTGTGCTGCCCTCTGGCTGCTGGCCCCCCTCCAAGGGCCACTCAGGCCTCCCGTGGGGGGTCCGGGGGGCCGAGCGCCTGACGCCACAGTGCAACGTGAGCCCGGCTGCTGGCAGCACCTCCAGAGGCTCCGCTGCAAGGCAGGCTCGGCCGCAGCCTCGGGGCCTCGGGAAGATGCAGGGCCCCCACGAGCGGCTGTCCTGCCGGCTGTCACACCGGCTCAGCTGACACCCGGCCCATGGCTCAGACCAGGAACAGGGATGAAGTGTTGGGGTCCCTGCTTCGCTGTCCTCCAGTCTTGACATTTAGAGACAGGGCGCCGGGTGCCAGCTGGTGGCCCAGGCACAGCACAGGCAGACACTGGAGGACGGGGCCCCTGCAGTCCCCTCCAGCTCGGTCGTGGGGTCTGCGTCCAGGTGCCTGCCCGATCAGTGCCGGGTCCCACACTCACCTCGGCAGGCCGCAGTGGCCTCGGATGCCTGCCCGGCCCCGTCTTCTGCGTGGAAGCTTCTGGATACAAAGTTCTCACCGCAGCCTCCACACACCACCCCTCGCCCAAGGTCCCCACTCTGTCAGAGCGCCCTCTGCCTCCTGGGCCCCCTCCCAGGCCAGCCCAGCCACCTCTGCAGGTCCCGCAGCCGACGCCTCCCAGCATGTCAGACCCACTCCTACGTGTGTCCCTGTCACGCGGCCCTACACCCACAGGCCACTGCCTGTCCACGACAGCCGCACCGGCCTTCGGGGGCGGAGCAGGAAGGTGCGGGCGCGGTCCCCATGCTGCCACGTCCCAGGCTGAGCACTGGTGCAGCCCCAACCTGCTTGAGCCAGCTGAGCCCCCGCTGCAGGGGAGCACACCGGGCGCCCCCCAGGCCTGCACCCCGCTGTGCCTACCAGCCTCGGCTCCACCCCTGCCCTCGGCCCCTCCCGGCACGGCGCCCAGGAGTATCTACACAGCGAGACTGTGCCGTGACCTCCCTGTCCCCACGGGGCTGTGCCAGGGGCCCGCGGTCCTCTCCGCTCCCCCTCAATCCTGATGCTGCTGAGCACGCACCCCGAAATGTCGGCTCACCTTGCCGCGTGGGGCTGCTGGCCTGGGGGCCCAGCATGTCCACGTGGGTGGGGAGAGGCTGGAAAGTGGGGTCCAGCTCCAGGATGAGCCTGTTGAGCTGCTCGATGGACTGGTCGATGTCCGAGGTGGGCGAGCCCGGGGAGGGGTCGGCGCTGGGCACCGGGCCCGTCCCGTTCACGGCTATCACGTCCAGGGACCTGGCTCGGGACGCCTTGCCGAGAGGAGGCCGCTGCGTGTCGGGGGGCTGTGGCCCCGGGCCTGCGCCCCTCTGGGGTGCCCCCCAGCTGCTGACGGGGACCGTGGGCGAGGCCTGTGCCCGTCGGGGGCTGTCCATGGGGCCACGGCAGACCAGCCCGGCCTCCCCGTCGGGGCCGAAGCTGTACTGGCGGGCGGTCACCATCTGCTGCTGGCGCACCCAGGTCTGTGTGCAGTAGCCGCCCGGCTCGAAGGCCAGGGCCGCGGGGGGCACGCGGGGCACCCCCAGCGCGGGCGGCGGCGGCTTGGGCCCGTGGCCACCGAACGCCTGCTGCCGCTCACACAGGGGCTCCGGGCCGTGCGGGTCCTCCCCGGCACCGCCACCGAAGCCGCCGCACAGGAGCCCGTGGGGGCTGCTCTGGGGGCAGGCGAAGGCGCCCAGGCCGGCCGCGGGGTGCCCGTCGGGGGACAGCGCCCCGAGGCTGTCCGCGCTGTGCAGGCCGTGGCCGGGCACCTCGTCGTCCAGGATGTCTGTCTCCCGGTCCTTCGGAGCCCCGTTCACGTGGACCTGGGCCGGCACGACGTGGCGCGTCCCACCGCACTTGCCGCGCCCGTCAGTCATGTCCTCGCGGGGGCTTCCGGAATCTTCCAGGCCAAAGCCGCTGAGCAGCTGATCCAACTCGGCCTTCTCCTGGGGGCTCAGGCCCCTCCGGGGCGCTGGGGCCAGGGGCTCCTCGGTCCTGTCTGTCCGCGCCGAGGCGGTGGAGCGTCCCGAGTCGCTGCTGACGGACAGGGTGTGGTCGCCGGGGTCCGGGCTGCTGGCGGCGGGGCCGGCCGGGGCCCCCCCGGGCACGCCGGGGTCTGGGGTGCTCTTCTTCCTCACCCTGGCGTACAGGCTGCCGTCGACGGGGCCCTGCGTGTGCAGCACTGTGGGAGAGAGCGGACGGCTGTCAGTGAGGGGGGCTCTGACCGGCGAACCTCCAGCCCACAGAGCAGGTCCCGGCGGAGCCTTAACCGGGCCCCCCGCTCTGCACGCGAGCGCCAACAGGAGGCGTCTGCAGTCGGCGGCGGCCAGCTCTGCACATCCTGCCCGGGGCTCAGGGCCAGTCACCTGGGGAACCCCGGGGTCCCCCGTGGAGCCACTCGCCTTGACGGCTCACTGTTACTTTCACCCTCGGTTTGAATGCTGAGCTCAGCTCAACTCAGCTCAAAAATCCCCACTGGTCAAGAACGGACCGGGCGCCTGAAAGCCTTCCTGCACACACCTGCCAGCGCCTCCCAAGCCTCTGCTCAGGCTCGGGCCACGCGCCACATCCTCGTCAGCCAGAACATCTGCTCCCCGAACCCGCCGTCCCCTCCACACTCAGACCCGCTAAGCCCTAAGCACGTCACGCGCTGGACAAGTAGGGCGGGCACTGGCCTCGGGCCTCCCATGGTACGGCACCCTCGGGCCGAGGCGGGGGTCCCAATGACTGTGCAGGACTCGGGAACATTCGTGTGCTGATTCCCACACCCCAGGACGGTCACACGAAAATGAGGCCTGGGATGTGGGCAGGAAGTGGGGGCCTCTACTACTGTCATCATTATGGCTGCCCACTGTGGACGGGCAGGTGCCCACGGCCTGGGTCCTGGGGGTGCTGGGGAGGCTCCCAGCAGCCCCGGAAGCTGGCCGTCAGCACCTCCCTCCTCTCTGTCCTCCGGGGTGACCAGGACAGGGGCCTGTGGAGGGCGTGGCCCACGCTCTTGGGGCCTCAGGGCAGCCGTGTCCTGGCATTGGACCTGGAGCTGCCCAGGAGCGAGCTGCTATACTGCTAGGCTGCCGGGCTGTGGTCGGCGGCTCCTGCGACTTTCAGGACAGAGACCGGGGGGCACCTGGGGTTCTGTGCCGTGAGCACACGTGACCCCAGCTTCTTACTGCAAATGCGCCCGAGGAAGCAGGGGAAAGCGATGGGGTGGAAGTTCGGGGTACAGCGGGCCTGGAACCCCAGCTTCCCTCGCCCTGCAGCTGAACCTGGCGGGAGGGCTGGGGACGAAGGACCCACAGAGCACGGGAGCCAGACAGCTGTGACCAGCTTCTAAGGAAGGGCAGGTGCTGAGCTCAGCCTGGAGTGACAGCGGCAGCGGGTCGGTGACAGCTGGCGTCGCTGGACACCCCTGCAGGGCAGGCACCTGGCACGTTTCCTCCAGCAGTCAGGGCACGACCCACATGGCAGGCAGGGCTGTCCCGTCTCACAGGTGAAGGTGGTTCCTGGATGGTCGGTCACTTGCCCGAGGCCAGGAGCTGCTGGGAGCCCAAAGCCCTGCACCTGCCACCCGCCTGCCCAGGGAGCACTGGCCGCTCGCCCGTGACACCGCACAGCCCGGCAGCAAGACCAGGGCCTGGAGCTCCACAAGCCAACGCCAGGGCACCCAGGGACGAGGCTCAGAATTACGAGGCTCACGCAGGTGCCACCCAACGTGACTGCACAAACTGTCACTGCATGTGACTCACTCGGCCACGGGCTGTCGGGCCCGACAGAACAGCCGCTGGAGAAGCAGGGCCTGGGGCTCAGGCAGGCGTTGGCCTGGCCCCCAGTGTGTGCCCGCCAGCCCTGCACACCCAGCTGTGAGGCGAGGGTGCAGGGGGTCCACGTGGGGGTCTGAGCGGCACGTGGAGGGGCGTCCACAGCCCTGCGGAGACACTGTTTAGCTGGATTCTGCTGGGATCCCGTCTTTGGGAGACCCAAGTATCCCGAGACCTGGCAGCTTGGGGCTGTCCCTTCCACTCACGGGGCGAGAGGTGAAGGCAGGCGGCTCTGGCTGCCAGTCCTGCTCTGTGAGAGCCGCGGGCTAACCACGAGGGGCCCGAGTCGGGCCACGCCAGGCCCGGGCGGGCGGCCGGCCACAGGGTGGACCACAGGGCCCCACAGCCCAATGTGTGTGTGTATGTATGTGCTCACACATACATGTGCATGCATCCGTGTGTGTGCATGTGCACACATGCTGAATGTGTGCACGCGGGCACACGTGTGTGCATGTGTGCACATGTGTGCGCATGTGTGTATGCGTCCATGTGTACGCACGTGTGCATGTTTGTGAGCGCACACATGTGTGCGTGCCCGTGTGCAGAAGGCAGAATCCATGCGGCAAGGACCGGGCACACACACCTTCCACGTTCTTCGAACTGGCAAGACAACTCAGAACCAGAACGGAAGCCGAGAGCGAGCTGCACAGGACTCTGATCTTAGCTGGGATGCAGCCCCAGAGTGCCCGTCACCACGAGGGCCAGCGCGAACGCCAGGAGTAGGCTGGCATCCTGCCGGGGACCGGTGGGTGACCCTGCTCCTTAAAACAATGATGAGCGTGTGGAACACGGCGGTCCCCTCCGGGCGGTCACTGGCTCGAGTGTGAGCATTTAGCACACGGAGCACCAAAGACCCACGCCATGGACACCCACGCCACCCGTGCCCTGTGGTCGAGGACGGGAAGTCGGCCGCGGGACGGGGAAAAGGGCTCAGGACTGGCTGCTGTCCCCCACATTCGCTGACGGCTCAGGCCGACGTCCCAGGGACAGGGAGGGCAGGGCCAGGTGCTGTCTGCACACGCTGTCTGGGCGCACGGTGGGGGGCCGGGGGGAGCAGACGCCTGGCACACAGCTGTCCTGCTGCCAGCTGAGGGGGCCGCCCCTGCTCACGCGCACAGCTGCACAGCTGCAGGGGTGGCCAGGGCAGGCCCCCCGCCTGTAAGCCGCTCCTCCACGGGCAGGACGGTGACCTGGCCCACGCCAGGCTGCTGTCCTGTGTGCCGGGCCCCGTGTGACGGCTGCAGGTGACGGCAGGCGGAGGGGCACACGCTGCCCACCCCCCGGAACACACAACACGAGTCCACGAGCTGTGTGAGGCCCCCAAGGCCTAGGGACACCCTTAGGGACACCCCATTTCGCCGGTGGCAGCGTGCCCCTGTGACGGTCCAGGTCGGAGTGACGCAGAAAGTCATTTCACAGAATAGACACAGCCCATGCTCCACCTGCGGCCCTGCCACTGCAGCAGCCCCCAGCCCCCTGGGGCAGGGAGGGTGAGGCCAGGGGTGATGCAGGCTGCTCAGCGGGCGCGGACGAGGACCGAGCTCTGGAAGGCGGGGTCGGAGCCTCATCTGCCCGGGCATCTCTTACGTAGACGACACGTTTAACTAGGTGCCTCCGCCTCCAAGGGACGCGGGGCAGTTTGCACAGATCCTCCCTGTGCAGATGGGGACGCTGATCCCCAGACAGGAAGTAGACGGAAGCGACAGCCCACACCCACAGCTTCTCAGCGGCGGCCGCGGCGGCAGAGCCTGTGTCCCAGCACAGGACGCTCCCCAGTGGCCTCTGCATCCCTTTCCCCTCCCCCACCCACTCCCGCCGACCAGAATCGAGGCCCCTTCCAGAGGATCCCGGATGCCCTGCGGCTACTGAGCAACTGGACACACAGACACAGCCCTGGCCACACACCAGGAGGGGCAGCTTCTGGGAAAGAGCTGGGAGGAACACACACAGGACAGTCTCGCCTCATTAAAGGGCAGTGACCGCAGCAACAGGCCCCCCACCCTGGCCACCGGTGACCATTCCTGACACCCAGCCCGCTTCTGAAACGGGCTTTCTCACAGGGAGGGGGAGAGACTCTCAGAAACACTGCCAAAGTAATCTAAAAAAATGAGGAAGGCCAAAAAAAAGACGAGAATATTCCTTCCCATCATGACCGAACACGGATCACCAACGCCCGCCTGCGCTCACAGGTGTGTGCACACAGGTGGGTGAAGGACCCGCCAGAGGGAGGTGCTCCTTCGAAGTGCAACCACTAGGCCACCAGCGGTACCAATGACACCTTCAGCTGTCTCTCAGCCCTGCTGCCAACAAAAACGAGCTCACAACAAAGGTGGGACAATCCCGTGGGGTCACCAAGCCATCTGGAACCTTCCTTTCCTGCATCCTGAACCCACGGACTCTCTGTTCTACCCTCATGACAGATTTGCTTGAAAAGCAACTTGTCACTTTGAAGGAGACACAGTGCACTCCCCACAAGTCTTCTGTGGAGAAAACAGAAAACGTGTCTCCAGGAACCGTCACCAGTGCTTACTCGGCCCGTGCCAGGGACAGCCAGCTTGGGGACAGGGACAGCAGAGAGAGGGAGGGGAGGCAGGTGCATGTCCCCGGCACCCCATGGGGAGGCGGGAAGGGGGAGAACAGGATGAGAGGGCTGGTGCTCTGAAGACGAGGCTCCCTCCCTCCAGCACCTGCCATGGGCC
>NW_024352780.1:839996-843500 GCF_902729225.1 Pteropus medius
GCCGTCCAAGTCCTCCTTCCCGAACACGAGGCTGTGGCCCTGCACGGCGCCCGTGTGGAACTGCAGCCGGAAGATGACGGTGCGGGTAGCCGAGTGGCACGGCTGGTGGTAGCACTTCACCTGGTGAGGGGACACGCGGCAGCTGCAGGGACAGCCGGCTCCTCACGGCGACACCTGCCAGGTGTGCACAGGAGGGCGGCGCCGTCGCCCATCTGCCCTTAGTCCCCAGGCAGGCCACCCCGACCTCGGACCGACCGGCACGCTCCCTCTGGGAGTCATCTACGGAAGGAAGCTCCACGGCCTCTTTTTCCTAAAGTTTGACAACCAATTGTGAAGGAGTTTCTCTTTCATCTAAACCAGGGGTCCCCGTCCCCAGGCCGTGGACTGGTACCGGTCCACGACCTGTTGGGAACCGGGCCTCCCAGCAGGAGGCGAGCGAAGCCTCGTCCGTATCTGCAGCCGCTCCCCAGCGCCAGCATGGCCGGCTCTGCTCCACCTCATGTGGTCAGGCATCAGGTGCTCACAGGAGCACCGGTCCCTGGTGCCACAAAGGCTGGGGACCACTGATCTAAACTCTCCATGTTTGAACTTGTAGCCTTTCTGTTTTGACAAAAGAAGCAGGTGCTCATTCCCACCTGCAGCATGCTAAAGGCTTGCAAGTGCTACATACAGTTCAGAGCGATGGAGCAGGGGCGGCAAGAGCTGGGGACGGGGACAGGGACAGAGAGAGACCGGCCCGGCTGGCTGCACACCCGGAATGGTCATGTGGCACTAGCCTCAGAAGTGCCAGGGCCCCAGGGACCAGGGCAGAAGCGGACTGGCCTCAGCTCTCAGACAAATGGAGCGGAGCGGGTGGCCCCCGTGTCCCCATGCCTGGCAGGGAGGGGACGCTGCAGGCTGGGGGCTTCCAGAGGCAGCCATGCCGCTAACGAGGCTCTTCCTGGAGAAAGATGGATTACAACGTTCTGTGTTTCACAAGCGTCAGTGAGAAGTGGCCACAGCCGCACAGGCCAGAGGCTCGTGCCACTGACCAGCGGAGCCGTCGTCCAGGGAACAAGTGTGGTCCAGGGCCCTGGGCAGGCCCAGGAGTGTGCTGTCGAGCAGGACGCAGTCCGACAAGTAAAGGACAAGAGTAAGCGGGTCAGGGGCGTGGTCAGGGGCTGTCCTGTTAACAGACACGCTGAGCCATCACCACCAGAGCTAGGCCCCGTCCTGGCCTTGGGCCCGGTCCAGGGCATCTGCAGCCAGGGACAACCATCCTGCAGAAGTGTGACAACTCCCACTGCCTAGCCTGGGTCTCTGACGCCACAGGGGGCCGACCAGCGCTGCCCCCGGGGTTCCTTCCAGAACGTGCTGTGCCCCTTCCCCTCCGAGTGCCCCTTGCCCCTCACCACCCACGTGCCTTTGTCGCCATGGGACAGAGGAACCCAGGCTCCTGTCTGCCCCTCCTCACGAGCGCCTTGGACATGGGGAAAGGAAAGGGAGATCCCTGCTCATCCAGTGTCGCTCTCAAAACCATAAAACGCGGACAGAAATGAAGGCCTGTGACCCCCCCGCCCCCGCCCCTTCGCGTCAGCGTCTGCGTTTGAGACGATTCAGACTTGAGCAGTGACTCCGTAGGACGGGAAACAGGAGCGGCGGCATCGCTGCTGGCCGTCCTCAGAGGCCCCGGGCGTGCGGGCCCAGGGCACAGCCAGCAGCAGGGGCTTTGGGGACCCCAGGCCGGGGGGTGGGGCGCCCACGGCAGCTTTCTCTGGACACACAGTGGGCGTGAAAGCATCGCGTCGCGACAGGCACGAGGCGCAGGTCGGCGGTGTGTTCCTGGTGCATCGGTCCAAACGCACGTGCTTTCCCTACGTCCCTGCGTCACCAAGGAGGGCTTCGGCCTCCAGAGAGAGCTGCGGGCACCGGCTCAAGCCCTCCCTCCCGTGTGACGGGCCACCCGGAAGCCGCATCAAACCGGCCTGCGCCCTGGACTGGACCCCGAGCCGACGGTGGCCACCTGCACCTCACTCTCCCTGGTGACCACTGCACCGGGCACCCGGCTGGCGCTGTCTTTGGTGACAGATCCTGACTCAGAGGATGTCCCGACCCAGTGTTTGGACAGCTGGCTTGCTAACAGCCCTGCTAAATCCCAGCTTTGCTTCAAATCTCCATCAGCAAAAGAAAACAGCACCTGCACAAAGGGGTCAGGGTTTGAGGACCAGCCCCAAAGCCCCGGCTGCAGGTCAAGGCCGGCCCTCAGGTGTCCCCAGGTGCTGCTCCATCCCCCTGGGCCAGCCTGGTTGGTGGCAGCTCCCATTGAGAGTCACCCTCCCTTAACTCGTCTGAGCTTCTGTGTGGGTAACAGACCCGCAAAATGCAGGCCCCTCTATACGCCACCGACCGGGAGTCACCATTCTAGCCAGTTCCAGCCAGCTTTGCTGGTGACCCGGTGGCTGTGCATTTGGCCCTCAGGGACTGGTGTGTTAGAGGAAGGGCCCCAGCCGTCACCTGGAAGTGGTCCGCCTCACCCGGGCCTACACCTCATGATGTCCCGGGAGGACCTGACCCCTGGGAATCTCGGCCTCATGACTCTAAAGGTGAGTCAGTGGCTGTCCAGGGAAGCACGTTCACTGCTCCATGCCAGGAGCACGGAGCACCTGAGACCCAGCCAGGTGAGCGAGATGCGTGGGCAGCCAGGGGACACGCACACAGAGAGGCACGGAATTCACGGTGGCAGTGGGGGCAACAGCAGGACCCACGGCAGAGCAGGGCACGGAGGAGATGAGCCGTGTGCGGCTTGGCCCCGACCTTGCACCAGCGCAGGGGCGAGGATCAGCAAGCGGGGTGCTGCCGTGTGCCCCGGCTCCTCGGGGAGGCGCCCCTGTTCAGCAGTCGGCCCAGGGCCTGGCGGCTACGAGCACAAAGTGCAGAGGCAGCAAGATGAGGCACGCCGGCCGGACATGCTCACTGGGCGCTGGACGCCGGCCAGACTCCCACGCACATTCCTCAGCCCAGTTACGCAAGGCCCGCCTGGCACCCGCGGGTGCTCCTGGCCAACGCCCGACCCTCAGAGCAGGGTCATCTAAGATGGCCGTCCGAGATGTCACCAAGGCCTCACCGGTAACAGTGCCACCACTAGCCCCCAAGCCAGAGCAGTGACAAATGCAGCCGCACCCTCCCGAGCAGTTTTCCCAATCAGGTCGCAGTGGACACGGCCTGACTTCCTGTCAGCTGGACCCGCAGGCTCCCTCAGGCGGGACGGGGCAAGTTAACCGGTTCGCAAGACCGGCAGCCACCCAATCACGGAGGGGAACCAAGGGGGCAAGACATGGCTCGCGAGGTGCTGACCAGGGACGGGCCAGCCCTGAGTGTGACCCCCCCTCCCACCAGGCGGCTGGGCGGAGGCCGGACAGAGGCCCGTGGGACCCCGCAGCCGTCGGGGGGAGGCTGCGCCCCCGCTCCCTGCCGGTCAGGGCCTTGCCCAGCGTGGTGGCCGAGCGGGACGCTGCATGTTTGGAC
>NW_024352780.1:846247-860364 GCF_902729225.1 Pteropus medius
GGGTGTGAGTGTGAAGTGTGAGTGTGACTGTGTGAGGTGTGAGTGTGTGGAGTGTGAGTGTGTGGGGTGACTGTGCCCAGGGTCTCTGTCTTCCTGAACCCCAGATTTAAGTTGTGAGGCAGGAGTTCACCAACCACTAAAAAAGGGTTTTAAAACCCAAACTTTTAGGGGAAAGTAATGAGAACCCTCAAAAACTTGAATGAACTATTTATAATAAACAAAATGCCAACTCCTGAGCCGTATCACCTGTCCCAGCATGTTCCGTAAAGGCTCCATGAGAGCCATTTTACGCACGTGTCCCCTGGGATCACTAAATGCACGGAACGTTCCATGCTCGAGACATGAGGCAAAATGGGGCGCGTCTCCCCCGAGAAGCAGCCTGGGGGTCGGACGCCCCGGGGAACGGGAGCTCCCAGCACCGGCCACTGTGACGACGCTGCCGCTGTGCACTTGGCTGCTGAGACAGACAGGGACCGACCTCGCCTCGCCGGGAGCCTCCGCCCGCGTCACCGCCGCTCACCCCATGGGGCGCAGGCCCCTCCCTCCGCGCCCGGCAGCTGGTTGGGGACCTGAGTTCAGCGGTGCACGCTATCAAGCGGCTCCAGTGATTCGTTCCGTCCCTTTCGTTAAAACAGCTTTGCTCAGAAAATTCACCAATGGCCTAGAGGTGAGGGCTCCTTCTCGTCCTTCCTGTGCGCTTGCTGGGGGGCGGGCGGGGCCGATGCCACTGCTCCCAGACCAAGCTCTCTCCTGAGCAGGGCTTACGGGGACAGGCACTTACCATCACGTCCCCTTTCAGGAGCTGGGCCGGCTCCACGGCGATGTACACACGGCTCGGGCTGTCCGGGCCGATGTTGCTGAGGGGTAAATGACGAGGCACATGGTTATGCCCCCTCGTGAACCAGCGGGAAGGATGCACTGTGAAAGCAGTAACCCCACCTCTGAAAACTCACAGATGACACACATGCCCCGCGTGGCCCAGGAGTCCCATTTCTGAGAAGCCACCCCGGGAATGAGTCTAAGAAGTGCCGGGCCAGGGAGGGAGCTGACGGTGACATCGGAGTGGTGGCCACGGCCCACCCCAGGGCGCGCGCACGCACCCACGGGCAACGGCATGGACTATGGGTGCACACGCCGCAGCTTCTATAATGAGCTGGAGCGCAACCACCAAGCTGTCTGTCACCCACGTGTGGGGCCACCGCGAGCCCAGAAACGTGACAGCAGCCCTTTTTGAGTGGCGACACAGAGTGAGGGCTTCTCTTATCCTTTACTAATGTTCATAAAATGCTCATCCCACAAAAAAAAAAAAAAAAAAAGCCCAGAAATGCGTACGGAGCCCGCGGATGTGTCTTGGCCCTTAGCCTGAAACGTGAGGGGGGAGAGGTCCTGTGACCAACCCCGTCACAGGACCCGTGAGCCTCCTTCCTGATGGAGCACGCCCGAGCCTGTTCCCCAGGCCCCGCGCCCATGCCCCTCTGTGGAGCCAGACGGTGTGACCGCAGCACAGGGGCAGGATGAGGGGCACCTGGCACCTGCCGGCCACCGGCCCCGGGGCACATGGCTGCGCCCTCATCCGCGCCGGCGGGAGCCCCGGCCCGGCCCCAGGGGGCGGCCGCACTTACTAGACCCCCGACGTGAACACGGGCCGCATGGCCTGGTAGAGCTTCAGGAAGGGCCGGCATGCTGAAAGAGAGGCAGGACCGGCCGTGAGGACACAGGGGCCGCGTGGCGGGAGGGACGGAGGGGCAGACGGGGACGAAGGCACCACGAGGCCAGGAGGCCGCAGGGTCAGGGGACAGCACGGGGACGCATGGGCGGCAGCACGGTGCGGGGGGCTGGGGACCTGGGGAAAGGCCCTGGCCCCTCCCTGGCCCCGTCCTTGCCCACCACACGCAGCTGGCCTGAGTGGTGCAGGGCAGGACCCAGCACTCGAGCCCCCGCCACGTGGGACGCTCACCTCCGCCCGAGTCGAAGTTGAGGGTGCCGTGCAGGATGACGAAATGCAGGAACAGGGGCGAGGCGTTCATTTTCACTGTCCCCGACAGCAGCCCGCTGAGGAACTGGACGTATCTGCAGAGCACGGACAGCTCAGCACCCCCAGGCCGCGTCCCCGCCGCTCCCCGAGCCCAGCCGGGGCCGGGGGGAAGATGAGGGACAGGCGGCTCCTCCTGGGTCCCCATGCCCAGGTCTGTGGCCCACGCCTGAGCGCCCCGCCCTGGGGTCTCCCCACGGGGAACCTCGATGCTGCACTAAGCCGGCCGGCACGTGTGCCGTGTGCGGGGAAGGCCCGACCGCATCTGAAACCACGCATGTGCAGCCTCGCATGCCCAGGTGTCCCCTGTACCCAGGGGGACCGGCCGTCCGTGGTGCGAGGTGGCCACGTGATGAGGACAGCTGCCTGCCACGACGTGCCAGGCCGCCCCGTCCCCCACACCAGGAGCCTGACTCAAAGCACAGGCCGATGCCCGGTGCCTCCAAAGCTCCACCCCATAGAGCCGAGCGCAGGCAGGGAGGGCTGCCCCGGCCCTCGCTCCAGCCACTGCCCTGTCCCCTCCCACGGACAGGCACCATCCACCAGGACCAGACCGCAGCATCTCGGCCTGCGGTTCACACTGGTCCCCGACTTCGAGCCGCTGACGAACACAGGTGAGGTTCAAACCCTGTGTCAGTCCACTGTCTCCGGAAGGGGGAGCAGAGACACTCGCTTAGGCTCCGGCCCCTCTCACAACGTCCCCGCCGGCCTAGTGGCAGCTTCTCTGCCCTCCCCACAGCCGCCCAGGCCTCGCGGAAGCCGGGACACCAGGCGGCCACCCTTGGCCTGGGCCTGGCCACCGGGGGGCTCCACACGCCTCCCCTTTACTCTGTGTGTGGCCATCAGGTGACCCGTCCAAGTCTGTCACCTGAAGAACACGCACAGCAGGCATTTTGGTCCTCGGCCCCGTGGTTTTGAGCCATGGATGCTGGAGCCCCGAGCTGTCACCCCCTCTGGCAGTCCCCCCGTCTAGCCTGTCGGTGGCCCAGCCCAGCGTGTGTGCCCCGTGGGTGCCTGGCTGTGTGCTCGGGTGGTCGCCACTGGCCACTCCAGGCAATGTGGCCCTTTACGCCCTGGATGCTGCAGCCCAGCGAGTGCACGGACCGGCTTCTGTGTCACGCGAGTGTGGAGGGCCCGATGGCTCTCGGCCAGGGGCAGCCTGAGGCCAGCGTCCACCAAGCCCAGAGCCCACCTCCGTGTCATCGCTGCCACCGCCCTGGGAGGCGCCACGGCCACCTCCCGCGAAGCGGCATCTCTCTCCCAAAGGTCACCCAGCTCATGCTCCTCCTGGTGCTCGTGGCACGGCCTGGCTGTACTGTGCCCGCAGCTGCCACAAGGGACTCCCTTGCCACCCACACGCAGGAGGCTCGTCAGTGCACCCCCTGAACTCGGCTGGTCAGGTGCCTCTTCTCTCCGTCCATGTTTAAGTGTAAAGCCTCACGTGCCTTTCCGCTGTGGCCTGGGGACCTACGCGCCATTTTTGGGGACACACGTACTGTCTCTGGGGACACACGTACCGTCTCTGGGAAGGCTGCATTAAAGCCGACACTTTGTCATCATAATACTTCTTCATTGCAAATCTGTCGAGGGCCTGGTCAGCGCTGTGGAGGAGAGAGAGCATTAACTCCGCGGGCGCCGAGGGTGGGGGTGACACCGGACGAGACCCGTGGCTGCTCCGGGCCGCGGGCACCGCGGGAGCTCCGTGCTGTGCTTCTGCCGTGCACACCCACTGGAGTGCTGCTCCTCGGCCCCCGATCTGCTCGGCTTTCTGCCTGGGCCAGCGTGGAAGCTGGGCCCGCGGGTCCACATCGCGTCGGGCACGGCAGTCCCCGTTTTAATTGGCAGCACTTGGCTGTGCCCAGCCCCCAAACGGGCCGCGCTGGCTCCCACAGGCGCTGCGTGAGACCAGCGGCAGACCGAGCGTCAGCACCGCGGTGAGCGGGCACCCACCAGGGCCCACGAGGGGCGTCCGGGACCCACAGGGGACGGCCCGAGTGCCGCCTCGGGGAGTCATGTACATGAACAGGCTCGACAGGGGACAGAGCGAGCGGCCAGCGGGGTGAGAGCTGACAGCCGTGGGGAGGCATATCAGTTTCTGAAGTGACTGTCGCTAGCTTTACAAGTCTGCGTCTACAAGCCCACGGGAGCGTCCAGCAGAGTCTTCCGGAACCCCGTGACGGGGTGTGGTCTTCCCGACCCGACCCCAGCACAGCCGTGGGACAGGAGCGGGGCGAGGACCAAGGACCGAGGCTCGGTGAGCCCAGGGCAGACGGGCGGAGGGATGGACGTGGCACCATTAAACCTGTGTGGTGCCTCTCACCGTCTGCTGCTAAGTGACAAGCTGCTGCTGTGTTTGAGGGCTCAGGGGCCGGGCTGGGGCGGCCACCGCAGCGCGTGGGTCAAGTGCTGAACACTTAGCGTGCTGAGTGCGTGTTTAAGTAGAAAAGCTTAGCTCCGTATCCAGGACGCCTCTGTCTGGAGCTCGCGGGTCTCACTAAACGCCGACACGGCATCTCGTCCACGCTCACACTCAGTACCGGTGTCGTTATCCGTCCCGACGCTTAGCTCCGCCTCTGCCTCTCCAAACGCTCATCTCATCTCCGCGCTGCTGGGACGAGACTGTCCTCCCTACCTGGGCTTCGAAGCTTCCGTAGTGACCTGGAGCACAGTCCGGACAAAGGCTTGAAAGACGTCTCCCCCGTGATCACGTCTGGGAGAGACGTCTGAGGGACGGTGGGAGGGACTGTCGTGGATCACCGGACGGGCTGTTCTCACGGCTGCTTCAGCGTGAGAATCAGACAAGGAACTGCAATTCTAAAACACTGGACGCGACTCGGACAGGCGACGTCGGCAAAACACAAATAAATAAATAAAAAGATACACCGTCCTGCTCCTCAGACAGAGAGCTACGCGGCCACCTAGGTGCTGTCGGGGGAGACGTCCAGGGAAGAGCGTCGATCCAAGAGCGAGGCGCTGTGGCTGCACGTCACCACGGAGCACCCAATCCGCGGCGCCCGCGGGTGCCAGCCCCCGAGAGCTGGTGCTGCCTGGGTGCCCCACGTGCGATGGCACCCTGCACTGTCACAGGACCCTGCGACACCAGGCTGTCACCCCCACTTCCCGGGGGGACTCCGAGGCTTAGCGGTTCAGGGAGACCGCCCGGCATGCGTGGCGGGACGTGTGCCGAGGACGAGGAAGACACGCCGGGTGCCGGCTCCACGTGGGCCAGGCTCCCGTCTGCCTGGAAGCTGCAGGCCCGCCCCCAAGTGGGGGGCTGGTGCGCACAGAGCTGCATTGTCGGGCAGATGCACAGTGTGTGGGGGGCTCTGTCCAGAACCCGCCAGGGGAAGCTTAGTCTCCACCCCGGAGTCGCTGGCCTCACTGAGGGGCTAAACATGACCGAGACCCCAGCTGGCCTGGCACACGCACACGTGCACCATCCCCCCGGAGGGCTCTGGTTTTCACTGGGGTTCGGTTCCCCCCACCGGCAGGCACGGGCTCCCCAACTTGTTTGCGGAGAAAACACTCGGAAAGTGACATTTCATCTTTAGTGTCAGAGAGGGACGGCCCGTTCCCGGGGAGGGGGCCGGTCGGGCCACAGTGGGACGGTGAAGCAGACGCGGGGCCTCAGAGAGCTGTTTTGTGGCGCGAGTGGCCCCGTGCGCTCTGGGAGGTGGCTGGGCACACGCAGCCGGCCTCGTCCGCTGTCCCCGCAGACGGCGACACCCCCATCCCCACAGGGCAGCTCGAGTCCCAGGACGACCTCTCTGAGTCCTTTCGCCCGCGGGGCCGCGGGGTCGTGAGCAACCTTCCCAGCCCCAGGCAGCCTCAGCTTCTCCAGCTGTACAGTGGGGGCCGTGGCAGCTGCCTCCAGTGACGTGGGAGGCCTGAGGGACACAGTGAGCGCGGCAGGTGCTTCCCGGAGGCCCCCGCTGGGACAGCACCCCTCCTGCCTTTGGTGCCAGGGACTGGCGCCCACCAGCCGTCCGCCAGAGCGGCCGTGCACGCACGCACTCACCTTCGCCGGCTCCACGGAGCCCTCGGCACGGTCAGCCCCCGCCCCCGCCCTCGCCCCCGTGGCCCGGGCGCCGGGCGGCCCCTCCTACCTGGCCGAGACGCTGGTGAAATGCATGTACGAAGACAGGACCACGCCGATGCGCCCCTTCCCGCCCTGCAGGACACAGAAAGGAACCGGTCTCGCTCGAATCCCATGGCGGCCGGGTGCAGTCAGGGCAGGAAAACGCTCGGCCGCTGGGGTGACAGAGCTTGCTTGGAGGGTAGCCGACGTCACCATCCTCTGGTCACTGTTACGGGGACAGCAGCACCCAGTGCAGCGGGCGCCCAGAGCGGGAGGGGCTAGCTGGGGCGTGCGTGGACACCCCCGAGGTCAGAGCCACACAGAAGCGGCCAGGGTGCTCCCCGTTTCCCATCGACACCGGAAACAGCCAGGCCGGGGCGAAGGCAATAGCTCAGGGACCCAGGAGACAGAGACCCGGACGCCCTGCACAGGCCGCTCGGACAAGTCCAGAGCAGTAGGCCCTTCCAGCGAGCTGGCCACATCATCATGTCGACCCAGCTCTGCCCGGCCACGCGCACGGGGACCGCCGTCCAGCACGGCAGTGCCCCAGCTGTGCCCACACACCTGCCCACTGCAGACTGGAGGCCCAGCTGGAACCACTGGCCAACATCTCCCACGGGAGGAGGTGTCTGGGAGCACCGCAGCTACGTGACAGGCCCCCGTCACCCAGAACCATGAGCTGCCGCCTCCTGGAACTTGCCGCCATGACCCAGGACAGCGGCGGGCAAAGTGCAGCCCACGAGCCACTTCTGCCCGCCACCTGTGCCCGCAACCTGCGAGCTAAGAGTCGCCCTTACGTTTCTAAACAGTTGAAGGAAAAGCAAAAGAATAATGTCCCACGACACAGGAAAACTGTACGAGCGTCACGTTTCGGCGTGAGTGCGACACGGCCGTGCGCGTTTGCTGAGCCGCACCGGTGGCTGCTTCCTCACGGCAACGGTAGGTTTACATAGTTACGGCAAAATCAACGAGACGCCCTTGGCCTCAAACGACACGTTAGTCAGGTGGACTGCAAAGATGTTTTACGGAACGCTCCCTCCGAAAGCGACAGGATACAGGCCGCGTCAGCCAAGACGAGTCCTCACACATTTAAGACTGAAATCACATCGACCATCTTTCCCGACCACAAGAATATGAAACCAGAAATTAATTACAAGAAGAAAACGAAAATTCACAAATATGTGGAGCTTAAGCAACATGCTACTGAATAACCCACGGGTCAAAGAGATCGAAAGAGAAACGAAAAAATACCTTAAAACAGAAATGGAAACACAACATACTGAAACTTGTGGGATGCAGCAAAAACAGTTCTCAGGGGGAAGCTCAGAGCAGTAAACACCTCCGGAAACACACACACGAGGTTCCCAGACGAACAAGCTAACTTTATGCCTCAGGGAGCGAGACAAAGAACAAAGTCCAGAGTCAGTCAAGGACGGAAATAACAAGGATTAGAGAAGAAAGAAGTGACATGCAGACTTAGACTCAGAGTCAAAGACACGAAGTGCCGGACAAACCCCTCGCTGGACTCCACGAGAAAAAAGGACTCAAGTAAAATCATAACCGAGAAAAATGTCGTAAGTGATGTCACAGAAATATAGTGCATGATAAGAGACGACAAGGAACAATCACACACCAGCAAGCTCGACAGCCTAGAAGAAATGGGTGACTTCCTAGAAACACACAACCTTCCAAGACCGGAAAGGATGAAGCGGGAACTCTGAACCCACCCGCTACCCGTAAGGAGACTGAGTCAGTAAACACCGCCGACAGGGAGAAGCCCGGGCCGGGGCCGCTTCGCAAAGGTCACTCCTCGAACTCTTCCGAAGGTCAGAAGAGGAGGGAACATTTCCAACCAAACTCATTTTGTGAGGCCAGCATCACCCCGATACCGAAACCAGACAAGCCCACCTCGAAAAAAGGAAATTACAGGTCAATATCCGTGACAAATGTAAGCGTGGAAAACCGCGACAAACCACTCCCAAAGTCCACGGTGCATCCCGGCGCCCCAGGGGGACGCCTTCCTGGAGAGTGGGGACGCTCCGTCTCGTTCCGGCAACACAACGCTCGACACGGACAAAGCGAAGGAGAAAAATCACACGAGCCCACAGACCCGCGGAAAAGGCGTTCGACAGAATTCAACCGCCGTGTACGACGCAAACTCTCAGCAAAGTAGCTGCGGAGGGAAAAATATCGCAACGTGCTAAAGGCCGCGCACGACACACGCTCAGCGAACACCACACTCACTGGAGAAAAACCGAGACGTTTCCTCTCAGAGCAGGAGCAAGACGAGGACGCCCGCCGTCCACTCCCAAAGACCGCGCGGTCCCGGCTCGAGCGACCACGCTGGGAAGACCAGGAGCGGGCACCGCCACGAAAGGAAGAAGCGCACCTGTTCCCACCTGCGGGTGACAGAACGTCACAGAGAGACCTAAAGACGCCCTCAGAAAGCTGCTAGAACGAGTGAGTTTTTGGTAAAGCTGCAGAACACGAAACTGATACAGAAAAATCTCATGCGTTTCTTTGCACTAACGACGGACTATTAGAAAGAGAAATTAAGAGAAAAAAATCCCACTTACAATTGTATCGAAAAGAGTAAGATACTTCAGAATGAATTTAACCGAGGAGGTGCAAGACCCGGGTATTGAAAACTACAATAGAGAAACAAATGGAAGGCGACGGGGGCACGCGGGGCGAGCCGTGCGCACCGACCGGCAGGGCCCGGCTGCTGAAATGACCGCACCGCCTGACGCCCGGCGGCGCTTTGCAAAGAAACAGAGGCGTCGCTCTGCAGTTTACGCGGCAGCACACAGAACCCTCCACGGCCGGCGCCGACTTCGAGGGACGAAGCCGGAGGCATCGCGTCCCCCGATCTCAAACGGTATCGCGAAGCTGCGCTCGTTGGGGCAGCACGGCGCTGCCGTGGAAACAGACACGCGGGTCAGCAGGGCGGAACGGACAGCTCGGGAACAGACCCGCGAACATAGAGTCGATTAATTTATGGCAAAGGAGGGAAGAACTCGCAACGGGGACAGGGCAGTCCCTTCGATAAGCGGCGCTGGGAGAATCGGACGATACGTGCACAAGAATAAAAATGGGTCGTTACCCTGCGCCACACACGCAAATGAACTCGAAACAGTCCAAAGCCCTGAATGGGAGACCCGACACCATGAAGCACCCAGACGAAAATACAGGGCACACTGCTGGTGGGTGCTGGGTGCAGCCCCCGTGGAAAACAGGGTGGAGGCTCCTCAAAGACTAAAAACAGAGCTGCCAGAGGCATTTACCCCCCGGAAATGGAAACCCAGCTCAGGAAGATCGAGGCACCCCACGCTCACGTGAGCCAAGACGCGGAGGCGCCTGCGCCCAGCAGACTCCCGGAGGGAGAAACTGGGGCCTGTACACGCGACGTTCATTACCCAGCACGAAGAAGAACGGAGTCGTCGGCCACGACGACACGGAAGAAGCTGCGGGCGCCACGCTGCGTGGAATGAGCAGACACAGACAGACAGACGCCGTGCGGTCCGCCCCGCATGCAGGACCTCACGGAACGAGCTCACAGACACGGGGAACAGACTGCGGTTGAAAGGGGTGGGGTGGGGGGACAGAATGGGTGGACTGTTTGGGGGTTTTTTGTTTCGTTTTGTTTAAACAAACTGAATACATTTCATTTTTATGAAGTAGTTACGGGAGGACCGCAGGGACCCCAAAGCCTGGAACACTCACTGTCTGGGCATCCCGAGAAAAGTTAGCCAACCCCGGATAGAGAATCGCATAAGGCCGAAAGGGCAGGGCCACCGAATCACACATGCCTAAGTCTAGTCCCAGTCAAGTCGAAATTCTGATAGACCCCCAGTCACGTGTGACGGTCACCCAGCAGCCTGCCCCCTCTGCCCCGTGAGTGACGCCTGTGTGATGCGTGTGCCACGCAGACACTCGCTCGTCCTTCGCAGCTGGATCCTGGCGTGTGGCATTCACCGCACACCGCAAGCACACGGGACGCTGCGCCGAAACTCAGTTCACTAAGCGTGACACGCACGGCCCAAGTGGCAAGAGCGGTGAAGGACGGCGGGGAGGGCGGGAAAGGCGGGAGGGCGGGGACAGCAGGGGACGGCAGGATGGTGGGGACGGTGGGGGACGGGGAGGGCGGGGAGGGCGGGGACGGCGGGCAGGTCTGGGTGGGCCAGACCTGCGTTTCCAACGGTCAGTAGGCAGCCCGAGCACGGCAGCCTTAGCCGTGGGCAGCGAGCTCGTGCGTCCACACGTGGGAACCAGGACGCGCCCCCACCCGCGATGACCCGTGCGTCGCCGGCCAGAACGGGCAGCGCACGCTCCTGAAACGTGGCCTTCACAGGAAAACGAAACACGCACGAACGGAAGGGCTCGCTCTCACCGCACCCTCGCTGGGCCCGGGGTGTCCAGCTACACACTCGGGGACCTCGGACGAGGGGTGAGCCGCCCTGTCAGGGACACGAGTGGGGACCGAGCCGCAGCCCCTGGGCGTCTGCAAGTCGGGGAAGGGGCGGCCGCCGGCCCGAGCTCACCCTGCAGTGGATGACGACCACGTGCTGGGGGTCGCTGTCCAGCCAGGACTCCTGGGCCTTGCAGATGGCGCACACCTTGTCCAGCGGTGGTGCGTGCAGCTCCGGCCAGCCCACATCCAGGATCTGCAACGAGAGGGCGCACTGTCCGATCCCTGTCTGGGTCAGGGCCCTCGGCGGCCCCGACCGGACACAGCGAACATTGACCACGTATGTCACTCGAGGGTCAGCAACAGGCCACGCGCCCCGGTTCCAGCTCTCACGGCCAGGAAAGAAAAACTCGGAGGATTAAGTTGCCCTGTGAGACGTCTGTCCCTGGTCTCAGCTACTCTTTGGAGCTGGACGGACGATTCTACAAGGGACTCAGGAGCCGCTAACGATACCAGCCCGTGGGGAGAGGCGGGGCCGGCGGGGTCCGAGACGGGACTTCTTGGCCCGACTTGGTCCTCGGTCTGACTGCGGCCAGGTCTGGGGACTGCAGGAGCCATCGCTCACGGCCTCGGAGGGGTGTCTGAGGGACAGGCCAAGGCGCCTTCCGGGGACACAGGCATTGCTCACGGGGGCCACTGGGACCCTTCCCCTTTCCTTCCTACGGGGGGGGCGGGGGCAGGCAGACCTGTCATACTGTAAAAGCAACAGAAATCGTGCAAAATGATGGGAAAATGCAGAACGCAGCCAAGACGCCGGAGGTCACACAGCCCGCCCAGCACCGGGGACGGCTCTGCCCCCTGGGCACACGTGGCGAAGCTGAGACGCCGTCACACAGAGACCTACGGCCTGCCCTTGGGGACAGCGCCCAGACGGGCAGGTCGCCCTTACTGTCCCCTTCCTCGAAAGGCTGCAGAATATTCCAGCATGTGAAGCCTGCATATCGCACTGCCACGGACACTTACGAGCTTCAACGTCCCCCTAGATCTCTGCCATTAAAAGCAACAGTGGATGGAGCAAGGGCCGGGGCGGGGGGTCGGTGCACGGAGGAGGCAGGGGGCAGGGCAGTGACGCGGTCTCACGGACGAGGTGGCAGACACACGCGGACACACACGTGTGCTTGCACGCACCGCGCCTGGAAACCAGGAGACTGGCTCGGGCTCGGCGTCAGCCCTACTGCTAGCCACGCAAGGTGCCACCACGGGCGGGGACGGGATCAGGGGCTCATGGCCTCTCTCTGCATCGTTCCTGCAACTTCCTGAGAATCTATAATTATTTTCAACCACAAAAAGAATTGAGAAAGCAGCCATGGGCACGACCAGCCCCCGACACCCCTTGTCAGGCGCGTCCCACAGATGCGTCGCCCACCGTCCGCCCCGGCAAGGTCAGCGGCGACGAGGTCACGAGCTCGGAAGATGCGGGCCATACCTTTGGGTTCAGCTTCGTGAGGTCGTATCTCTTTTCCGAAAGGTTTAACACCTACAAGCAGGGAGATGAGAAGTTATTAGACAGGTCACTGTCCGTACGCGGTCTGCTCTCCAGGTATCGAGGATCATAAAAGAGTAAGACGTGCAGATGTGTCATCGCAGAATACAGACAGAACAAGAAACGACGGCACACGGGACCCTCCGGGACGGGCCTTGGCCCCCAGGAAGCACGGGCGTCCTCGGGAGAGAGGGTGACACAGCTGGAGGGGGGCGTGCCTGCCCCGGGGGTGGGGCCAGGCCTGCGAGGGGCGAGGGGCGAGGCTCAAGGGGGCTGGGCTGGGGCACGGTGCTCGTCCCCGTCACTTCTGAGAGCAGTAGACGCCCAGGAGAGCCCCTCGCTGTCCCCACACTCAGTGTCCCCTCTGTCCCCACGCTCGGGGTCTGCTCACCAGGTAGTTGTCCCCGTGCTTGGACCTCAGCATGTGTGTCACCTCCTGCAGGCTGTGCAGGTAGGACTCCTCGGAGCAGCCCGCAGGGAAGGACACCGCGATGATGCGCTCGGTGACGTAGGTCAGGTCCAGCTCGTGGCTGTCCTCCATGGTGGCGCCCGGCGCTGCCGGCCTAGGAGAGAGGGGCCAAGCGCTGAAGGACGTCACTCCCTCGCCTGGGACGAACCTCAGCAGCCACGTGCGGGGTCACGGCCCCTCAGAGGCCGGCAGGAGAAGGGCTGTGTGCAGGCACTGCCCAGACCTCACCTGGCTCACCGCAGGCGCGGGAGGGAGGCAGAGCTGAGAGGCGGAGGGGGCGGAGGCGGAGGGGCTAAGGAGGTTGGCTGGCCGGGCTGCTGGCCAAGAGCCCCTGGGGCTAGGGTGGCATCCAGGATGAAAGCAGAATGGTTGGGGGGAGGCGATGGGCGCCCCCAGACCTGAACGCCCGCATTAAACGTGGGGGGTGCGGGACATCCGGACGGGGTTCCAGTCCCCCCAGACTGCCCCCGCCGGCTCTGGGAGTTTGTAGCACACCTGCTGTCTGTGTTTCTCTCCTCATTTTGGAAAGATTCGGAAACATACAAAATGGTTTAACAAACCTCCGGGAACCGTCTTCTGCCTTCAAGTTCACAGGCGGCCAGAGCCCCCCCGGCCCCGCCCACCCCCCCTGCAGCCACCTGGATCGCTTTGAAGAAATCCCAAGTGTTAGATATCATTTCATTTGCAATTACTTCGGTATTTACTTCTAAAAGACAAAACAGTGTTCAGAAGCACGCAGAACGCCGTCGCCACACGCGGAAGAAGGAACATCGCCAAAGGGCACGCCCCGCAAACCTGGTCTTCAAGGTCGACTTATTCGAGTCAGGACCCAAACGAGCAGCAATGTTTTTTTCCCTACCTCATGCCCCAGATGTGGATGCAAAAGAGTTTTAATTGCTTTTAAAAATCAAGTCAAAAATTATTTTGAACTCTGGTACAAAAATAAACAATGTGCCGGTCGCATTCCTCGGGGGCCCGTCCACACACCTGGGGTGCGGGAGGGGCCGGCCCTCCAGGCAGCTGCTCTGACGGAGGCTGCACACGCCCCCTGAGGTCTGGCTGTGGCCAGGGTCACACGGTGAGCTGAGGGGACGGACACTCACCTGGACGGTCTGTCACAGCAGAGAGAAGTGGACAGTGAGACTCCCCCCGGAGCCTGCAAAGGACAAGACACGAGTCACTGTGAAGTCTCCTGCCCCAGAGTCCACAAGTCACGAACCAGAGGAAGGGGTGTGACTGTGCCGAGGTTTCTTCACGGGGGCAGAGTCACCCCTGTCACTGTTGGCTCGTCACCTGGGAAGGTGTCCGGCCTGCCAGGGAATCTCAGCCCCACGACAGATTCCAAGTGTCACAATTCCTCGAACCCAGAGTGACAGCGGGGGCTCCTCAGTGTGACCTCGGCGCACAGGAGAGGCTCAATCCCCGTTGTCTCATAGGCCAGCACCGTCCCCATTACTGTTTGCTCAGAAGAGCCAATCAGGACTTGCAGAAGCCCGCCCGACAGGAGGAAGAGCTCTGGGCTGTGATCCTCCAGTGTGCACAACCCTCGCGTGTGTGAGTGTGTGCGCGCGTGCATATGAGCGTGCG
>NW_024352780.1:862704-863082 GCF_902729225.1 Pteropus medius
CATGAGCTCCGGGAACCAGGAGATGGGCGAGAGGGAGGGGAGAGGGAGGGGGACAGGCCTACTAAGCGTCACTTGGTGGGCAGTGTCACATCAGCAGGGGTGTGGGAGAGTGCTCCATCCTGAAGACACAACAGCACCCATGACACGCACACACGTGTGCACACACATGCACACACATGCGGTACCTCTCCGCCGCCAGAGAGAAACGCGGCCCCGGGCACGGGCATGCCGGGAGCGGCTGGCTGCCAGGGCCACCTGCCCCGAGCTGCCTCCTGCCGCCCGCCGTCAGCAGCAGCTGCTGTGAACTGCCGGGCGTTGGAAAGTGACCGTAACGTCGCCTTGCCCCACGCGCATCTGGACGCGAGGTTCGCTCAGGCC
>NW_024352780.1:870238-871009 GCF_902729225.1 Pteropus medius
AGCCGGCTGTTCGGTTACCTGCGGTCTGAAACACGGTGTGTTCTGACTCGATCACTTCCTGGACACTTACCTGCAATTCCTCTTTATGGCAAGACTCCCGCTCATCAGTGTGAACCCTGAGGCGCCATTTAGTAGAAGAAGATTAGATGCTTGATTGCTTCTCCTTATTCAGTTTTCAGAATGAGCTAGTTCCCTGGAATCTCCCAGAGCTAAGGAAGGAAGTTTTGCTGTTTTATTTATTTATTTGCTGGTGGAGAGGCCTGTGTGCAGGTAACCGGGCACGACTTTTTATTCTCTCCCTACAGCTGAGCCTCTGGACGGGGACGGCGTCTGGCAAGGTCAACACTTGCTTTATTTCGCAGTCGTTTCTTCATCCTCTGGGAAAGTAACGATCGCAGAGAACTCCGTTACGAGTGCACAGAGAGAACATGCACGCCGGTCGGACAGCAGCCATGAGGCCCCGAGCTGCTGGAAGCAGGCAGGAGCCCCCCGGCCTGCTGGCTCCCGCCCAGCACAGTGGCACCGCCAGGGAAGCGAGGCTGGGACCCGGCAGTGTCTCTTGGGCTGAGAAAGTAGAAGGTGGGAGACCCGGACGGGAGAACCTGACTCCAGAGCGCCGGGCTCCCAACTCAGAGCCGGGCCACTCGGCGGGTCGTCGCTGCCCCACAGAGCCTGACGCTCGGGGGGAGGCGCTGCTGTGTGCGCTTGCTAATGAGCACGCCTCCTGCAGGTAAAGCTCGCTCAGGTAGTTCAAGTGCTGAGCCGCACTGA
>NW_024352780.1:872102-873573 GCF_902729225.1 Pteropus medius
GAAACGAGGCTGAGAGATGAACCCATCGCCCCAGCCCGGGGAGGGAGGCAGCTCCACACCGCCCTTCGGGGGGCGGAAGGCTCCGCATCACAGGTGTGAGGGGACCCCGGAACAGGGCCTGGTCCCCGAGCCCACTCGCCCTTGGCCTTTCCCAAACGCCCTCTCTTCCCGCAAGGTGAAAGCCCAGGGCACTCCTGTCGCTGGGAAGACACAGAGCAGCCAGCGTGGGGGCCACTGCGACGCAGCCTCCGGGGAACACGGCCCGCGGCCCTCCCCGAGCAGGCACGGACGCCTGGCGTCACCACGGGGCTCGAAGGGCCGACACCCCCGTGGAGACTCGCGCCTGTCACCTTCCTGGCCTCCCGAGTCTCCGGGAACGTGCCCCGCTGCCCGTCCCGATGGGCCTCAGTCTCCCCGCTCCATCCTCTCCACGTCCCCGCAGACAGGGGTCCTCCAGGGGTCCCTGGGCACGGAGGCGCACGCGCACACGGCACCCACACTGCGCGTGCACCAACGCACAGGGGTAGCTGACAGCCCAGGCCCAGCCTGCGTCATCTGACACCTGGTGTCACCTTCCACAGAAACCGCCATTGTCTTCGCATTAATTAAACAGAAGTGCAGCCGTGAGTTCAGGACACGCTGGCTCAGATTTCAGGAGCTGTTGGTAGGGAACCTCTCCTCCAGAAACCGCAGGGCCACGTGGCCACCGGAAGGCGGGGACACGGCCCCTCTCAGAAGGGCGAACTCCTGAGACGCAGCGCTCCTGCCTGGCTGGCCTTGCCCGGACGTCCTGGACCCAGGTCCGCGGGTGGCCCACGCCAGGGGATGCGGGGTCCTTGCAAGCCACCCCTGCTCCGTGGCGGGTCTCCGCCGGCATGGACAGGAACACGCCACCGAGACTAGGGCGTGAGAGGCGGACGAGGCGAGAAAACACACATACCTCTGCCTCCTCGCGTGCCGCGCCGGCGCGAAGCAGCCGGGCCGCGTCCAGACTTGCGTCCCGAGAAGACCCCGGCCCCGTCCTCAGGCGTCCTGACGTCTGCTAAGGCCTGTGATGAGGGGCCAGGACAGTCACGGTCCTGTAAGCGGCTGCGGGTGCCTCTGCCCTGGGGCGGCAGATGGCTGCTCCGGAACTGACTGCTCAGACTGCTTTCGTCCCAGCAGATGGCACGACAGCGGTGAGAGAGCCCGCAAGGGCCTGAGTTCACCGCGCCGTGCCCTATCCGAGCGAGGGACACCCCTGTGCCATTCCGCCCAAGCCCCCAGTGCCCCGAGGAGCCCCGAGGTGAGAGCCCAGAGCCGGCCAGGCTGCTCCGCTGGTGTCGTGGCCCGACACCAGCCCCACGCATGTAACCAGCTACATTCCCCCGTGTGTGTGTGCCAGCGTGCACGGTGACGTGCACACACGTGTGCGGGTACAGAAACAGCCGGCACGTGTCCTCGATCGGGCGTTAGGAGCCACAGCTACCTA
>NW_024352780.1:874359-874842 GCF_902729225.1 Pteropus medius
AACCCCGTGTACTGCTAGCGAGATTGCAAAACGGTGTGGAAGACAGTGCGGGGGGAGCTTCCTCAAAACAGAACCTGAAAATAGAACCGCCTCATGACCCAGCACTTCCGCTTCTGCTTATCTAAAGGAAACCGGAACCGTGATTCACGAGATCCGGGCACCCCTGTGTTCATGACAGCACCATCCACAGCAGCCAAGATGTGGCGCGACCTACGTGCCCATCAACGGCATAAAGAAGCCGGGGCTCGTACACGCAGTGGAGCGTCACCCAGCCACGGAAAAGGATGACATCTTGCCGCGTGCGACGACACGGATGGACCTAGAAGGTGCTATGCTGAGCGAAATGAGTCAGACGCAGAAAGACAAACGCCACGTGAGTCATTACACGTGACATCTAAGGAACCGAATGAACGAGCCAAGAAAAGAAAACCACCTTGGGCTCCACCGGGCGCAGGAGGGACGGGCCCCAGCCGCGGTCACAGG
>NW_024352780.1:878720-879825 GCF_902729225.1 Pteropus medius
GTGCCCAGGGACCGGGCGTCTGGGCCCAGAACCGCTTTATGGCCCTTGGCGGCTCCACGTGGGGCCGTCACCGTTACCAGGGACAATGGCAAACAAATAGGCCGCACCCTGCCACACCTGCCGACGTGGCACCTGCAGCCACTGGCGTCAACAGTCTGTCCCCAGCGGTAGGTGCAGGAGAGAAGGGGCTTGCACGCACAGCGACTGTGCCCCAGGGCGGGGAGTGTTGGTGAGTGTGTGTGCATCCACGAGACTGTGTGTGTCTGAGTCTGTGTGTGAGCGAGCAGTGTGTGTGTGTGTCCACGAGACTGTGAGTCTGTGTGAATCTGTGTGTGAGCAAGCAGTGTGTGTGGGGGTGTGAGTGCATCTCTATGTGACTGAGGGCATGTGCCCTGCACTTCACTCCCAGGGGACACCCCAGAGCCACGCCTGGTTCTGAGGCTCCGCCCCCAGGAGCGAGGTCCCTTTCACAGCCACCCGCTCCTCCTCCATCTGCGGAGAGGTCACAGCGGAGTCCTACACGTGCATCAGAGGCTGCTTCCTTTTCACGAGTGCAGCCACCCCTCATCCACAGGGCTGCGCTGCCCAAGGCCCGGGTCCTACCCAGCCCTGTCATGCTGTCTCTCCCAACATGCACCTTCTCAGTCAGCGGCCGCGGTGCCCAGCCCCTCGGGGTGCTCCCGAACCGCCCTGCTCCTGTGCTCGGGGCCATTGTGAAGTGAAATAAGAGGGGCTGAACAGAAGCTCCGTGACACCGCCACAGGCGGCCTGATCACCGCGACGGCCACCAGGTCGGGAGCGTGCTCAGGGTGAGACGCTGGACAGACGGATGAGTCACGTCCCAAGGGAAACAGAGCAGGACAGCACGAGACGTCAGACGCTCAGAATGGCGCATACGGAAAACCGTGAAGTGCTTTTCTGGACTTTTCCGCTTAACGTTTCGGACCCGGGCGACTGGACCGCAGAAACGACCCCGGGGACAGGTGGGGGCTACCGCTCCACCAAGCGGCAGACCCGGCCTTCCTCCGCGGCAGTCACTGCTTACCAAATCTCACCTTGGACATCGCCGTGCAGAGTGACACTCCTGCACCGGCTTCTCTAAAAG
>NW_024352780.1:880073-927242 GCF_902729225.1 Pteropus medius
CAGCTCCCGCCCACAGGCCCCGCCTCCCAGGCAGCTCCGCCCACAGGCCCCGCCTCCCAGGCAGCTCCGCCCACAGGCCCCGCCTCCCAGGCCTGCACAGGGGTCCTGAGGGTTGGCCGGGGCCAGGGCACCCGCCGACAGGAACTAGGAGCTGGGACAACCGACCACCCACACGTCCAACAACCCGCCCACCCACACAGACGGCAAAACTGGCACAAACGGGGCAACCAAGACTGGCCCCTCCTGTCCCCATCACGCCAGCAGCGCAGGCCGCCTTGTCCCCTCACGCCCTGACCAGAGACGACACTGGCCTGACACGTCCGCGGGCCAGGGAGGCCGCGCACGCTACGGGGTGACACCCCGCACGCGGCTGCCTGCTGGGAAGGAGGGCGGGGTCTCCTAGACTAGCGGAAGCTCGGGTGTCACCTCGTCTTTCGCCACGTTACAGCCTTCTCTCGGCGTGGTCTGTTACGGATCAAACGCCAGGATGTTTTCCCCCACCCCTTACAGGAAACGGAGAAGAGACAAACGATCGATTACTTCCGTTACCGTTATTACCGCTTATCACGACCGGGGGCAGAATGAACTCTGGGCAGAGCAGAAACCAACGCTCCAACTCCCCCGTCAGCTCGGCCGTCACATGACTCCGCAGACGGCGCCCCAAACGGCCTCTGTCCGTCCACGGTCCCAAAGCCCGCGGTGGGGTCCCCCTCCCCAGCGTCTCAGCCTGACAGCCTGCGGGCGGCCCCGCCCCCACCCGACCGGACGCGGTCCCGAGTCCCCTCCGCTGCGCTGTCCGAGGGCCTCCCAGCACCCAGTCGACTCCCCGCCAACGCTTTTTAAGGTAAAGAAGTCTCTAGAAGGACCACAGGTTTTAGACGAAGACTCTGGAACCGGAACTTTTGATTTTACAGCGTGCTTAGCCACTCAGACCCTCCCCCCGCCCCCCACCACACGAGAAGCAGTGGTCTGAGCCACTGCTGTGAAGCAGCGGGCAGGGCTGGGTGCTCCCGGGGAAGCAGGGTGCCTGTGGCTCCGGAAAGTTCCAGGGGGACTGGGAGTGAACGGGGCAGACGCATGCAGCGCACAAGGAGGTCAGAGTCCGGTGTCCGGACACAGATGGACCGTGCGGAGGGGGAAAGCGGCCCTGGCACTGTCTGCGCTCGGAGGAGAGGGGCCCCGTGCCCCCCTCCCCAGCCCCATGCCGGCCACGTCACCGGAGGCAAGGCGCACGTGCGACGCCGAGGTTGGTCTCACACACACTCTGTGGACTCGCACGGGCAGTTGACAGTGTCGTCCTGCTGCTGAAGACGCCGCGGGGAGAGTGATGCGGGGCTCGTGGGACGCAGCGTGCCATCCACCAGCAGCCGCCTGATGGAACCGGGGCCTGATCAGAAACGTCCTCCTGTGTGGCCACTGCAGGCATCTCTGAGCGAGAGGAGGAAGATGCCCACGCGGACCCCGGGTGGGGAGTGTCCCAGAGCACACGCCAGCCGTCACCATGATATGGCATGGCCTGACCTCAGGGCTGGCCCTCTGACCCAGGCGCACGGCCGCCCACACGCACGTGCCCTGGGTGCCGCCATAGGCCCCTGGGTGTCCGCGGATGTGTGGGAGCAGGTCCGAGGCCCCTGCCCTGTGGACCAGGCCCACAGAGGACCCTCGAGCCCACCAGCCTGTCCTCCGTGACGGGGGAGGGGGCGGTGACGTCAGCGTGGGGCCTGCACGTGGGCTGGGGAGACCATGGCGAGAATGGGCGATCCCACATGACCCAGAACCTCCTCTCCCGGCCAGAGCTGGCGTGCGCCACCAAACCCACCAGGAAACCCTGACACCTGCCACCACAGACACGCCGCTGGGCACCAGCAGGGAGGACAGGCCTGTGACGGCTGGCTGGTGACACTGGGGAGACACAGCCGCGGGCCGGGACGGCGAGCAGGGACCCCGCAGAAGCAAGGGGCCCGGCTGCTACTCTGCAGAGGAAGCAGGGCCGGATGTCTCCCCGGGGCGCACGGCGAAGGGCTGCCCTGCTGGCCACCCGCGTCCACACAGCCCTTGTGCCGGCCGTTGGCACCCAGCAGGGTCCCAGAAGGAGCCGGAGGCAGCATGAGCAGCGTGCCAACCGCGGTGGCGTTTGGTGATGTTCAAGGATGTGCCCTTCTGGTGGCTCCTTCCTGCCGGCTGCCTTCAAGTTCAGAAACGCACCGAGACCCCGCTGTCGGTGCCCCGGTTGGGGCTTCAATTATTTTGGGTTTAAAAACGTGAATTCCTGTGTGACGGAAACGGCAGGGCCAACAGCAGTGGCGGCCCTCTCCGAGCACGGCAGCTGCCGACCCCGGGCCGGCCCGAGCCATGGCCTGCGACCCGCTGCCCGACGCCGTCTCAAAGCAACGGCTCCCGCCGGGCAAGCGGCCACCACCGTCGACGGGCCTTTAACAAGGTGGCACACGTCAAGTGATGTCTTCTCACTGGATTAAGCCAGAGAGAAACCGGACTGCTACCCAGGATGGGGTCTTGTGGACAAGGCGCAAAGTGCCCCCGAGAAGCGCGAGGCTTAAAACGCTCAGCGGCTCTTCCTGCTCCAGGACAATGTGCAAAAATTAAAGACGAGACGCTCTCCGTGGGGGACGGACGAACAAGCCACGGCCCAGTGGACGATGGGTGCTGCCCCGAGCTGAGGGGCGATGAGCTGTCCGGCCACGGGAAGACCCGGAGGGCCCGCGGACGCGCACGGTGGAGTGGGGGAGCCCATCCCAGGGGGCTGCACGCTGCGAGCTTCCACCTGTGGCAGGTGCCAGGGAAGGGACAACGGTGTGATCGGTGTCACCGGGGCTTTGAGAGGGCGGGCGGGAGGAGCAGGCAGAGCATGGATTTTCAGGGCAGCGAAACGCTCCGCGGGACGTGACAGTGGTGGACACGTCATCACCGTGCGTCAGGTCCCAGTGCACACGGCCGCGAGCGAGCAGAACGTAAACAGCAGGCCGTGGCCGAGGACGGCTCCCGGGCTGCGACAGGCGCCCACGCCCGCGCCGGTGTACACGGCGTACTCCTCCCAGGCTCACCGGGAACCTGAAACCGCTCTGAAAAATCACACCTGTTCATCCTCAAAAAGCACCTGTCGAACGGTAAAACAGGCCCGTGTGTGTCTGACCCCGGCGGATAAAAGGCCGAAATGGACCTGCAGGCAGCGCCGCAGTCGGCAGCCAGCTCCATGCCTGGCCTGGGGCGAGATCGGGAAACTTGCTGAGTCCGCCAGTTTGAAAATTAACCGCCAGCTCCACCCCCCTCACAGGAGCAGGGAGAGGCAGGGTGGGGGTGGGGCGGGGACAGAGGCAGCAAGTGTCAACGCTCAGTGGCAGTGACACCCAGGGAGACCATGACGACGAAAGGACAGACTAGCAGAGCGCTGGTCAGTCCAGGAGCGGAGCTGACGGCCGCCATCCTGAGCAGGCAGGGTCAGCCGGCCGCGGGGCTGGGTGCGGAGCTGTGCGGCCTCACGTCACCCCAAACCACTGTGTCCAATGGGCTGCCTTGTCTCAGAGGAGTGTCCCCTGCCCGAGGCCACAGGGCACGGAAGCGGGGCCAGGGGTGACAACCGGCCCCTCGAGCCAGCAGTTTTCTGCAGGAAACTTCTCGGACCTTCATTTCACTGACAAACCCAGGTTTTCTGTCCCCAAGAGAGATGTGGGTCCCACTGAATAAAGGCTCCCACCGACATCCCGTGGGGCACAGGGGCCACTCCATCCTGAGCGCAGAGCGTGGCCTGCCTCATTCCGCCAGCCCGTGCCTCTGACGGCGTAGGACAGCAGCAAGGGCAGAGGGGGCCCCCGGGGCCGCAGGACGGGCGGGAGCTCAGCCTCACAGGTCAGGGCTAGCCGGGAGGCCTCTGCCGGCGAGGGCTTTGGGGCTGCGTCCTCCTTAGGGGACATCTCAGAGCTCCTGCAGCCAGGCCGGGGAGGCTGCCAGAAGTTGGATGACGCTGCCCTTGCCCAAGTCCCTGGGAGGGCGGGGGTCTCAGAGAAGACCAGAGAGAAGCTGAGCAGAGCCCCCGAGTGATGCCTGGGACAGTGCCGGTGGCCCCCGGGGCACCCTTCCGGCGGGGGGACCACAGAGCAGGAGGGCCCGACCCGGAGCCGAGGGCAGCAAGGCCGGTGGGCCCTGCGGGCACGGGAGCGGCGACACAGGGTGTCCTCAGGCCCACGTCACTCCACAGCAGACACATGAGGGGCCAAGCGTGAAGAGCACATGGACGGCAAAGCCACACTCAGGGCCCAGCACCTCGGACGCCAGGACGCAGGTCCGTGTGACAGCGGGGAGGTCACCCCACCGTCCCCGCGTCCCCTGTCATCTGCCGCTAGAGCAGCTTTACGCTCCTGCTCCCTTCTCTCTGGCCCATGAGTCGGTCAGTGACCGGGGGAAACCCACGTCACAGCCCCGAAGGCGGGCGCGGGTCCAGGGAGCAGCACGGCCCCCGGGAAGCAGCGTGCCTGGAACCCCAAGCTTTTCGGCCGTCCCATCCCTGTTTTTGCCTTCCCTAGAACCGGAAGAATCAGCACCCCCACAATCAAAGCTAAGAGAAGCCGTTTCCGGGCAGGTCACAGAGAGGCACCCGCCTAACGCGTGAGGAAACAGGCTCGGGTGCCAGACGTGCTCTAGCAGACGAGGAGCCTGCTGGGGTACAGCCCAGGCGTCGGCCTCCGTGAGCCCCGACGGCACACGCTCCCCTGAGGGGCCATGGCTAACGGCCAGTGACCTCAGACGTGTCTGGCCCATGCCTTGGCTTCCTCGTCTGGCCCCGGCCTGTGGCCTGGCCTGTGTCTGCAGGATGGCTGTCTCCACAGCCTTCGCCCTGCAGAAGGGCACCCGGGGGCCTGGTCGGGAGCCTGACGGTGGCCCCAGTGCCAACGAGGCAATGGCAGTGGCAGTGGGGTACCCAGGTGCCGCTCCCCCTTCGATGTCCCCACCGGGCTGTGGGCCATCACGAAGGGCCCCGCAGGGCCGGACTGTGTCCTTAAGTGACGCTTCACTGTCTCCCGAGAAACCCAGGCACGCCCGGTAAGGGAGCCGGCGCACGCGGTGACCAAGTGTCCGGGCAAGCCACGTCCTGCTCCTGGAGGACGGAGCTGCACCTCGGCTTGCCTCTCGGGCAGCTGAGAATTTATGGCCCTCGTGTCCCCCCGCCCCGAGGCACTGTGGTTCTGGAATAAGAAAGGGCTTTGTCATTGCTGGTGGCGGTCTCTCCTGCTGGTCAAAGGAAAAAAAAAAGAATTCGGATCCAGTTCCGCGCCGTGATCCAGAAAGGGTGAGCGCTCACCCCTCAGCGGCTGCCAACTGCTGTGGGAGAAACGCCACAGCCGGTGACGGTCAAGACGGCTGGAGTTCTCTGAACCGCAGAATTCAATACCCCAAGTGGCTGGCTGCGCCCCTTTAAGGAACGGAGCCAAGAGCAGCAGGCCAGGTCGGGGCGGCCGGCCAGTGAGGCCGCCACAGGCGGATGCACACGCACACACGCACATGCACACACACGCACACACACGCACATGCACACGCTAATGCGCCACATCGCAGCATTACGCACACATCGCCAAGACACGTAGCGCATGACACTATTTACATGTATCGCGCACACATACACATGCACACACACATGTGCATGCACGCACGTGCACACGCACATGCACACATGCACGCACACGTACACACGCACATGCACACGCACGCAGGATGGGAGTGGCAGGACAGGCAGTGGCTCCGGGGCGGCTCCCCTGCCCCACGGTGCTGGAGCTGAGCTGTGCAGGGTCGGCTCACGCAAAGGAGACCCCCCAGGGGCTGGGGGCACGTCTAAATCCTCGCCAGGGTGCGGGAAACTCCCTCTCTGAAATCCTAAACGCTTCCCAAGATGGCATTTACCCCACGCCATCGCATGGGACCTCCGCTCCGACAGGGGCCTCGGCTTACAGGCACAGGCACATGAGGGGCAACAGCATGTGGGGGGCGCGGCAGACCTGAGCCACGCCGGGGGGGGGGCTCCGTCAGCGCATGAGCGTGAGCCGGCGGGAAGGGCCGGCCTCCCCAGAGCCAGGCCAAGGTGCGGCTGGAAGTGTCCCCGAGCACCAGCACAGACGCCTGTGCTTGAAGTGGCCCCAAACGAAGATCATGTGACATTCAGAAGCAGGGGACGGCGTTCAGACAGGACAGGAGGGGCTGCCGGCTTGGGGACTGGGTGACAGTATAGCACGAGGTCTAGACTATTCTCCCTACTTTGCATGTGTCCCAAGTTCTCCATGATGAAAAGTTTAAAAAAGAAGTCATTTAATCTCTTTCCTGAAAAAAAAAGGGCTGGATTTGCTTATAGTTCTTCCAACTTTGTGTGTGTATGTGCACAGTGCATTCGTGTGTGTACGTTGTGTGTGTGCATGGGTGTGCATGTCTGTGTGTGAGTGCATGTGTGGGTGTGCTGTGTGTGTGTGTGCCGGCATGCATACGTGTGTGGGGCGTGCACCGTGACACGTGTGCAAGGTCAGGAGGGTGAAGAAACCAGGACCCCTGACCCTCACGGGGAGAACAGACCCCGTGGAGCCGCCTCCAGCACGGGTCCCTTCCACTCGGCCCCAGGACCAGCTGAAAACTCAGGGACAGCTGGCCCACAAGGTCCCCAGCAGCAAGGGATCCCGAGACCCTCTAAGACCCCGTCTCCCGGACCTCTAGCCATGGGAGCACAGCCTGGGGGACGCAGGACAGGCCCCTCCAGAGGCGGGGCCAGCCGTCAGCAGGAGGCCACAGGTCCTGGCAAGTGTGGGTGGTGCAGGGCCCTGGCCCAGGGGTGCCGGTAGCTGCCCCATGCCGTGTCCAGGCCACTTCACTTCCCCACTAATCGGAACCCGAAGCCCAACCAAGCGTGGTGGGTCTCCAGCGCTTCGTGGGGGCCACTGGCCATCTAACCCTCCAGGGGGCACGTGAAAGCAGGACAACTGCATCTGACTCGGGCCCCCGACCTCCGTGACGGTCTGACCTCCCCAGAATCCCCGGACAACTACCCTAAAAAGCAGCCAAGGCCACCTCACGGCCAGGGTGTGCTGAGTCCCTGCCCTGAGAGGCGGCCTGTCGGTATCACTGGAGGTGGTCGATCGCGGCCGAGAGCTGCGACAAGGCCAGGCAACAGGAGCGAGTTCTCCTCCGAAACCAGATGCCTCGGCTCCGTGTTCTGTGATTCAAACCGTGCATTTCACGGCCTTCGGTTTATTCCAGAAATAAGAAGTGCACGCCCTGTCGCACAGGGCCCGCCGGCCCCTCCAGGGCTTTCGGCTCCGTCTGACGAGGCCCGGGGTTCACCCCCGCCCCGACACCGTCACCAAGGCGCAGGCGGCTGGATGGCCCGCGGACGCGATGTGGCGCTTACCTTGGCCTCACATGTCCTGCGGCAGGAGTACTTGACGGCTGCAAGAGAGAGAGAGAGAGACTGTGTGCCCGGCGGCTGTGCACAGCGCCTCCGCCTCCCCGAAGCCCCCGCCCTGGGAAAGGTCCAGGCTGGGAGGCTCTGGGCTTACGACGCGCGGGGGCGGACGGGTGTGCGGGGACCAGCCACCGCCGCACCATCAGCCGTGTCCAGATGGGCCGCGGGTTCTCGGGAGAGGCAGTCACAGCCCCCCAGCAGGCGGGTGGCCGCGACAGAGCCCTGGAGAGGAAGGGGTGACTCTGAGCAGCGAAAGGCACTAATCTGCCCGGAAATTACAGCCGCCCCCTGAAGAAGGGCGAGAACCGTGACAACGTCCTACGATCCGGGACCGGCGCCTTGAAGCTGGCAGAGCAGGACATTCGAGCGGCAACCCACCCCCCCACCCCCACCGATGCCCCGGCGCTGACCGGCGGGCGCAGGCCAGCCCGCGTCCCCCTGGGGGTCCTTCCAGGGGCCACTGTGCAAACCCGACCTCCAACGATGCGGATCTGGAGCAGGAACCCCGAGATCCCACAGGCCCGGCCCCCAGAGGCTGCATGTGCCGACACCACCCCCTGCGATGGGCCTGGGCTCACAGGCCCGCCCCTCCCCCACGGCCCGGGCGCAGCAGCAGGACGGGCAGAGGCTGAAGGGTGAAGCACTGAGCCAAACACACCCACCATAGGCTCCCACGTGACTCCAGGTGGGCGCCCCTCGCCTCCCCAGATGAACCCACGGGGACGGCTGTGGCCTGGGGGACAGGGGCCAGGGCGTGCAGGGGCCTGAACTGGCTTCCTGGCCCTCCCCGGCGGGGCTGCCCTGCACAGGACCAGCGACCTCCCGGGCCTGTTCCTTTTCCCAGGATACCCGCGATGCAGAAAGCCAGCCTCTCGGGGCCCTGCTTAGAAAGCACGTGGGGTCCCAGGAGCACAAGGCCTCGGTCAGGACTCGCGCCCCAAATCCTGGCTCAGCGCTTCGAGGCCCAAGCTTTCCACCCCCATCCCCCTCCTTCCTGTGAGCTGGGGACAGAAATGCTGACCTGGCCAGCTCAGGGCTGAATGCGGGCACAGCAGAGCGAAGCGGCCAGCGGCCAGGGCCAGCAGCGACCGGAGCTCGGGGTGAGAGCGGCCACGGTTACCTTTGCCACATCTACCGTGCCTCCCAGGTTTGTGAGTGTAGTCACAAAGGCAAATATTCGTCCTGCATCCCCTGATGGGCACGGCCCGCCAGGCAACGAGAGGGTCTGTGACCAAGACAGACGGGCTGTCCCCGGAGTAGGAGGGACGTCCCGCCAGATGGAAAGGCGGCCAGGGGAAGGGCTGGGGTGGAGAGCGGGGAGGTGCGAGAGGCCGTGGCCTTGGCGTGAGTGAGAGTCGGCGCGAGGGATCCCTGCCCTCAGGATGCTCTGTCCCCACGCGGAACTGGGCGGCCGGTCGGCTCAGCGGCCTGGGCCGGGGCAGGACAGTGCTGGAGGCAGCCCGAGACGGCCGGGGCCGTGCGCAGTGCCCTCCCCCGGTGACGGGCCGTCTGCGTGGCGAGGGCCTGGCTGTGACTTCCGCCCTGGTCTCTTGGACCGGGGGCCGCATGGGGAGGGCACCACCTTGCCAGCGCGTGACAGCCACCTTGGACTCGAGCCCTCAGTCCAAGTAAAAGCTTCGGGTGACACAGCCTCTGAAGAGACTCGGAACCAGCACTGCCCGGCCAGGGACCCCCAAACTCCCGACCGCAGACACGGTGAGAAGTAGCAGACGTGGCTATCGTGGGAAGGCTCCGACTTTCGGGGCGACCCTCTGTGCAGACTCTGAACTGACGGGCCGCCTCGACCCACGGGCTGTGTCACGGGAAGCACGTGACAGCGGTGTGTGGCGTCCACGGAGAAGGACCAAGGCGGCCCCCAGGGCACCATGGACACTTCAGGGCAGAATCGTTCCATTCATGAGGTTCACTAGTCACAGTCAAGTCACACCAATCACCACGTGCTCAGGTGGAGGCCCCACAGGGGACCCACTGCTCACGGGGTCGGCAGTGACCCCCGCAGCACCCTCCCGGTGTCACTGCCTCCACGCCTCTCAGCCCACAGGGAGGAAGTGCGAGGGTGCCGGGGCCAAGAGGTGGCCCGTGCAGGCCGGAATTCCAGCCCGTCATCCCCCGGCCACAGCCTCCCCCCGGCAGCACGCGGCCTGACGCGTCACACACAGAACCAGTGTCCAGGCCGATCCCCACCACTGTCAACTACAGCAGAAGATGCGAGCCCCTCAGCACCGACCCACACCCTCGGGGGCCACCAGCGGCTGTGCCAGTGCCACCCCCGCTCCCCGCCACCATGCCTCGCTTCCCCATCCTCGGCGCCCCGCTGCCCCGCTCTGCCGTCTCTGCCTGGAACTTTCCATACGCCCTCTGCATCTGGCTGACTTGTTTCTTCAAGACAGAGGCAGGAGCCGCCACCTCCACCAGGAAGCTCTCCCTCCACCCATCCTGCCACTCTAGGCTGTTCCAGGGCCCCTCGGCCACCTCGTCACTTCGAAGTCATCTGTGTGTGTCCATCGCTCCTGACGAGATCGGGCACATCCAGGGATGGCATCGCCTGCTGTGTAGTGCCAGCTCCTTGGAACTGGGACACAAACAGGAAGAAGGGACCCGCGGACGAAGCGCTCACCCCGTGACACTGACAGAATCCTCATTGCACTGACCTGGCCAAACTGTCACTACAGCCATGAGGTGCCACAGAGCCCCGGCCTGCTTATTGAGGGGCCTGTGGGCTGTGGGCGAGGCCAGACAGCTCGTCCTGGACACCCGGCGCTGACCCTCACCTGCTCCAGGGCTGCGTCAGAAGCCAGCAGGACCACAGGCCGGGGCCTCCTGACCTGGCCACCACCCCGGGGACGCAGTGCCCAGCGAAGGGGGGCTACAGACAGGCCAGACCACCCTCAACACGCTGTACCCCAACACACTGTACCCCAACACACTGCACCCCACTGTGCTGTACCACCACACTGCATCCCCACTGCATCATAGTAGGCACTCCGGGACTGCATGCATCCCCACCATGCTGCACCCCACCATGCTGCATTCTCTACTGCGTTAGAATTCCCCAGCACGCTGCATCCCTAGCATGCTGCTGAATTCCCCTAGCACGCTGCACCCCTAAGGCGCTGGGTAATTCACTGCAGCAAAAAATTAACATGCTAAGGGTAAACCCCTAACACACTGCACTTCACCACGCTTGCACCCCCACCATCGCCAGCTCCTTTAAGGTGCCGCATTCTCACCATGTTGCATCCTCAGCATGCGCTGCACCCCAACATGTTGTAATACTCATGCTGCAGCCCCACCATGCTGCATCCTAAACGAGTGTGCTGCACCTCTAATCGCAGTTATACCACCACGCTTGCACCCCCACTGTGTTGCACCCCCACCACACTGCACCCCCCAAAACAGTGCACTCTCAACACAGTGCACCCCTCCCCACCCCAACGCACTTCTGCACTCCTGAACACACTGTACCCCAATGCACTGTACCAACATACTACACCTCCATCACACTGCACCCCTAACACACTGCACCCCCAACGCACTGCACCCCCAACGGTGCAGGCCCAAGAGGACAAAATGTTGACTCGACATCTGCCTCTCGCCTCCACCCCCCAGGCCAGACCAGCTCGCGCTTCCTCGTTTACCTTCCTCGTTTACTCTGAGCCTTACAAGATGTAATTGACAGGCAAAATTGTATCTATTTACCGTGTACAACATGATGATCTGATACATGTACAGCTGCGAAATATTTACCGCAATCAAGTTAACTACCACCTCCGCCACCTCGCAGCTGCCATTTTTATGTGCGTGGGGGAGGACGCTCCAGACCTACTCTGCAACTTCCAAGTTCGTAACAGAGCCGTTCGCTAGTCGCCATGCTGTGCACTGGAGCCCAGAATTATTCTTAAAGCTGGAAGTCTGTGCCCTTTGACCGACACCTCCCCATTTTTCCCACCCCCAGCTCCTGGCAACCACCATCATACTCTGTTTCTGCAAATTTAACTTTTTATTTTTTGAGGGTCCACACACAAGTGAGGTTATACAGTATTTGTCTTTCTGTCTGACATTTCACTTAGCAGAGGTCCTCTCGGTTTATCCGCATCACAAATGGCAGGATTTTCTTCTTTTTTTATGACTGAATAATATTCATATATATCACATTTTCTTTATCCATCCATTCATTGACAAACACTCAGGCTGTTTCATGTCTTTGCTTCTGTGAATAATGCTGCAGACACATCCCTTCACGATACTGACCCAGCGATCCAGAAGTGGGATCACTGGGTCACAAGGTGGCTCTAGTTTTAATCGTTTGAGGACCCTCCACACTATTCCACAGCGGTTGCACCAATTTACAATCCCACCATCAGTGCATGGGGGTTCCCTTTTCTCCACACCCTCACCAACCCTCCTTACCTCTTGTCTTATTGATGACAGCATTCTGACAGGTGTGAGGCGATCACTGTGGTTTTGACCACATGTCCCTGATGATTAGTGATGTTGAGCACCTTTTTATGCACCTGTTGGCCGTCTGTATGTCTTCTTTGGAAAAACATCTATTCAGATCCTCTGCCCATAATCAGACTGGTTTTCTTGCTATTGAGTTGTATGGATTCTTTAAGTATTTTGGATCTTAACCCTTTATCGGATATATGATCTGCAAATATCTCACATTCCTTAGATCATCTTTTCATTTCGTTGACTGTTTCTTTTGCTGTGCAGATGTTGTTAGGTCGATCAAGTCACACTTACTAATTTTTGCTTTTGTTGCTTGTGTTTTTGGTGTCATATCCAAAAAATCACTGCCAAGACCAATGCGAAGGAGCTTCCCCCACATTTTCTTCTAATGGTTTCTGATCTTATGTTCAAATCTTTAATCCAATTCGAGTAAATTTTTAGGAATGCTTCAAGACAGAAGTCTAGGTTCATTCTTCCCCTTGTCAAAATTAGTTGACTATATATACGTGGGTTTATTTCTAGGCTCTTGATTCTGTTCCGTTGGTCTATATGTCTATTTTTATGCCAGTCCCATACTGCTTTGATTACTACAGCTTTGTAATATAGTTTGAAATCAGGGATCATAATGCTTCCAGCTTTGTTCTTTCTAAAGATTGCTTCAGTTATTTGGGGTCATTTGTGGCTCCAAACAAATTTTAGGATTGTTTTTTTTCTATTTCTGTAAAAACGACACTGAAATTTTGATAGGAGTTATACTGAATCTACAGATTGCTTTGGATACTATGGTCATTTCCATAATATTAATTATTCTAATCCAAGAACACAAGATCTTTCCATTTATTTGTGTCTTCAGTATTTTTCATTATTGTCTTAGTTTTCAGGTACTGGAAACTATCTTTCACCTCCTTGATTAACTTACTCCTAAGTATTTGTTTTTGTTTTGATGCAATTGGACCGCTTTCTTAATTTCTCTTCTTGACAGTTTGTTGTTAGTGTATAGAAACACAACTAATTTTGGTACGTTGATTTCGTGTCCTACAACCTTACTGACTTCATTTATTAGCTCTAACAGTTTCTGGTGGAATCCTTAGGATTTCCTATCATTTTTTTTTAAAAAATGCCAGACTTTTATAAATGCCAGGCAGCTTTCAACTGTATGAACAGTCACGAATTCCTGGCGAGGACCTGTGAGTGTTCTAGGGGCAAATCCCAAACCCCAGCGACGCCGCGACGCCACCGAGCAGCCCCAGGCCTCCTCCAGCGCCCGGTGCCCCCCCGTCCTCCTCTGCTCTGTGACACAGACCCACGGCCCCCAAACCCAGCGCCAAGGTTCAAGGGAAACAAGAGATGTCATTCCCACACGTCCATCATGCACATTCAATGTGCAAGCAGAGAAAAACAGCAAGTCGCAGCGGCCACCGCGCGCCGGCGGCTGTGTTTACGGCGGGAGTGAAGCCTGCGGCCGGCTGCAGGGAGACGCCACAGCGAACGGGGACTCTGAACACAAACGTTCTGTTGGTAAACTCTGGCAAGAGGCCAGACAGTGAAAATGAATAACCCGAGTCGCTGACACGAGGGACCAGACAGGGAGCAAACTGCTCTCTCCCCTCCCCCACGCGGCGGCCCCGCCCTTCTGGGAAAACTTCCGAGCACACACCTGGGGAGCGCACACCTGCGTGAGCACACACCTGCCGGCGGGGTCAGGCTGGGAAGGGGACTTCCAAGACTTGCCTTCCGGAAAGCCCCGCGAGGTTTTCGTTCTGCGTTTTGCTCGCCGCTCGCTTCGCTTTGGTCGAATCGGCCGAGGGAAGGAAAGCGAGGACTCACCTGGGCTCGAGATCCCTGGCCCGTCGAGAGTCTGTTTGCAAACCCCACAGACTCTGGCTCTTTTGAAGACCTTGTTCTTAAAACTGTGCAGACTTGCAGTCAACTCTTCTGGCTGAAAAAGTAAAGGGAGAAATGGTCAGCTCTTCGGCTCACGGCCTGTTTGCTTTTCCTCTTCCCTGTCAGGGGAAAATAAATCTAGCAGGGTCTGTGAAGAGCACAAATGGGAACTTTACCGGGGAAACAAGACAGCGAGGAGCCGGCCGGAGACGCGGGGACGCCGGGGCGGGGGGCTCGGGGGGGCCCCGCCGGCATCCATGAAGCCGGAGCCCTGGGAGGCCGCGCACCCCCGCCGGGCCGTTACCCCCGGCCGGGCGCCCGGGAGGGCCGCCTGGTCACGCTGGAGCCCCAGACCGGAGGCCTGCGGCCACCACTCCTGTGACAAAGCAACCCGCCCGCGTTCCCGGGGCCCTAACGCGGTTACTTCTGGAAGAAATGACGAAGGAGCTGCTAGCACAACGAGCCAGCAGAGAGGCGGACTGACGGACTCGCCGGCCCCCTTGCCTCTCCGGGTTGCGGGGCGCCTCTGCGCAGGAGAGGCGGTCGTCAGACCCACATGCTCAGACCTGAGGGTGCTCCCGAAGCCTGCTGCAGCACCCCGTCCCTCACACACACTGTCCTCAGGGGGCACAACCGCCCCTCGCCCACCCGATCCGCATGTGCACACTCAAGGCTCACGGCTGTGTGACGATCTCGTAAAATTCAGTTTGCCTCGGAAACCAAGTACCAATCGCTGTGGCCATCTGCTGACAGTGACAGTGACGGAGATCCACGTGGACCACTAAGGCCGTCACTCACCGACAGAGCGGCCCAAACTCACCGAGAACAGGAACTGTTCCCAAGAGCGTGAAATGAATGGTACGACTACTGTGGAAACCGTCCGACAATTTCTTATAAATATTCTTAAATTTACAGCAGCTCGACGACGCCTCAATTCCAGTCCTACGGACACTAGAAAGAAAGAAATGCAAAAATCCACGAAAGACTTGTGCAAGGACGGTCAGGGCCTCCTGACTTAAAGTGCTCCAAACAGGAAGTCACCCAAATGTCCAACAAAGGAGCCTGGCTAAGCCAAGCACGGTGCAGGCACACACGGGACACCGTTCCTGAACACGCACGAGCGACTAACACACGTCCCACCACGGGCAAACCACAGAAGCGCTAATACGCTGAGTCAAAGCAGCCGGACTGTGAACACGTCTATTTATAGGATGTACGTGAGCGGGCAAAAGAATCTGCCTTGTTCCTCCGAGGCAGAAAAAATCAGGTGAGCCCTATGAGCGCCCAAGATTCCTGCATGGAGAAAGTCTCCAGGATGCAGAGAAGGAACGGGAGCCAGTGTCCTACCTGGTCGGGGAGAAGGAGCTAAGGGTTCAGGCAGAGCGAGGCAGCAAGAATTCACCCAACACAGTGCCGGAGCACGGAGCGCAGCACTGAACTTTCAAGACCTCTGTGCTCAAGAGGGCCCTCTGCGGCCTTCAGCCGAGTGCTAAGGAGCACATGCGTGTGTGCGTGTGGGCACGTGTGTGTGTGCACGCGCATGCATGAGGGAGGACTGGAGAAGGCAGCGCTCCTGTGCGCGACCAGAACACCCGAGGCTCACGTAGCACTGCCCAGAAAGCGCGGAGGATCTTGCCTGTCGGCGGTTAACGGGCAACTCTAGAGCGCACTGCCCCTCTCCTGCCCACCGCATCTAGAAAACGGTACCCAAAAGGATCGAACTCTCTGTGAGCAACCTACTGCATTTCAGAGCAAGGCGAGAATACCTGTAGGAATGACCAAACACCCAGCAGAATTCTGAAGGTCTGGGATCCGATCAAAAACGATCAGGCGTACAAAGCGACAGGAAAACACAGCCCGTGATGAGAACGACCGGTCGACTGAACGTGACCCCGAACTCATGGGATTCGCAGAGACGCTATTAAGAGGTATCGCAACCGCATTCCGTATGTTCAAAAACTGAGTAGGGACCTTGAAGGTATAAACAGGTCCAAATGAAACAACCATAGAAGAAAATGCAAAAATCAGAGGTGAAAACACACTGGATAAAATTATTGTGAGATTAGACACTGCAGGAGACAGATTAGTGAACTGGAAGAGATCCGCCACACGCTTCCCCAAATAAAGCCCCGAAAGAAGAGACAGCCTAAGTAAATGAATTAATAGATAAGCAGACAGCATCGGGGGACAACTTCAGCAGCCTGACCCACAGCAATTAGGGTCTGTCATTACCGGATGTAATTACTGTATGGTTGGGGGGGCTGGGATTTAAAGAAATAATAGCCGAAAGTTTCTAAAACATGAGTTAAACTATAAACCCATAGATCTGAGAAACTCGACAAATCCAAAATATAAGAAATGTGATGGAAGCTACATCCAGGTACATAATCGAATCGCTCACACCTAGTAACAAATAAAAAAATATTAAAAGCACTCGCACGGGGAAAAACAAAAGACGTTACATATGGGGGACCAACTGTTAGCAAAATAGCAGATTTCTCAACTTAAAAACAAACGAACACCAACAAAAAACAAGTAGACGGTGGAGCGACAAAAAATACTCAAAGAAAAATCTGTCCATCGAGAATTCTGGACCCAGCAGAAGAACCTTTCACAAATGAGAACGAATTCCTAAATTCTTAAGACATACGGCAGCTTCAGGCAGCCACCCCAACTCTAAGGCAGCCTTGACCCCCCCCACCCCACCCCACGCTCTCTGTAATGCGGGCGCCAAGTCCAGCCCCGCCCGCCCGTGCTCCCTGAGCCGCCGACCCCGACCCTGCGGCGGCCTCAGCGCTTACTCCCTCCTGAAGTTTTGCTGCCTTTGGCAAACCTGTCAAACGAGAGAAAGTGTCCTGCACCAAGCAGAAGGCTTCTCACCACTTCTGTCCCCCAGCACGTCACAGCCTCTCAGGGGAAAGGACACCCCCTGCCACCCGCCCGTTCACAGATCTACCGTAAATGACCAGAGGCTAAACTGGGCACCAGCTGCGGGTGCCGGCGGGGGCGGGGAGGTCACTGGCGCAGTCTTACAGCAGCTCCGCCTAAGCTCCACCCCAGACTAATTAAAACAGCTTCCCTGGGGGCGGGGCAGGAAGCCGCCGCTTTCCAAGCTCCGCGGCGATGCCGATGCGCCGCCAGCCCGCCAGCCACCACTGCGGAACGCGGCACTGGGGACGTCTGTCCCGCATACACTGCCGTCACGTGCGTCCGCACACGTGCGCGTCTGGTGCTTTGAGACGGCACGCTTTTGGAGAGCAGGGCCCCTGTCTTCCGCGCCTTCCAGGGGCGCGGGGCTGCGGGATGCCAGCCTGTGACCACACAGCCACGGATGAGGCCGAGGGCTCGACCCGAGCCCCGCCCGCGTCTCGGGCTCAGACAGGAGCCGGCATTCAAGCATCTGACAAACGCGGCCTTCTACCGGAATCCGCAGCTGGCGCACACTTCCCCCCTCGTGTTTGTTATTTGTTGATCTGCCTTCTCCGCTGCGCCCCTCCGCTGCTCAGATGCAGGACACCAGGCTCTCACCCTCTGTCCCCCGCGGCCCTGCCCAGCGCCCGCAGACAGCGGACCGTGGGCCCTCAGTTAATATTTGTTGGCCAAATGAATTGGCCACAGTCTGTGGGCCAAGGGGCGGACACTGTGACCTTTCATTCCTTACAAACACCTTTATTCCGACCCAGGAGAAAGAGGCACTGTGTCCTGAGGTTTTCTCAGCCGCTGGGCCACAGCTGGGAGCTGCCGGGGGAAACAGCGGAGCTGCTGTTGGGGGCTGAACCCATTTCTGTGGCCGGACGCCCGAGGGTGCATCTGGAGAGCCAATGACATCTGCTCAGGGCATCCGCGCTAAACCTCGCTAAACCTCTCGGAGGTGAGAGGCGCCCGCCCGCCTTTGTTCTCACCTGAGATCCTGCTTTCATTTTTCCCAAAGAGGTGGGGCCGACGAGCCTGGGGGAGGGGAGGCGGCAGGACGAAGCACTTAGCAGGCTCGGTTCAGGAATCTAAATGGCATTTAATTGTTTGGAGCAGCCGCTGGGAAGAGAGCGGCCGGGCTCCATTCCACAAGGGCTCCCTGAGGGCTGCAGCAGCCAGTGCTGGTCTCCTCCGCGAGGGTTTTGTTTTGTTTTGTTTTTTTAAACAAAGATCTGTGAATTGGGGCAAGGAGGTGCTGCATGTGAGTGCTGAAGGGGACCCTCTGCTCCGCTCTGCTCTGCGGAAATGCAGGTCTGCACAGACCTCGGGGCTAGGTCCTCCCAGCTAAAACGCTGCCGTGGCAAAACGGTCACCCAACAAAGCCCCGTCAGCTCAATCCGAGCTGTCTTCCTCCCAGAAGAGAGGGCCCCGGCGTGCATTTCGGTACCTGGGAAAACCTCGCCAGCGTCCCGGGAGGGCAGACGCTCCAGATCGGCTCCACTCTGAAGTTAGACAGCCACAAAGCTTCCCACACCGGCAGCGCGTGCGGCAAACCCCCGGGGCCATCCTGACTGCAGCGTGTCCACCCACGGGCAGCCACGGGACGCAGGCACAGGGACACCCTCCCCCACACCACACCCCGTCCTCCAGCTTCCTGGAAACAGTCCAGCTGGTAAACTGAAAATCAGAACACGGCACAACTCAGAGTGACGGAAAGTAGCTGACATTCTGGCGACCTCACTCCTCAGAACCTTACAAAAGTTTCCAGGAAAACGCATGTAACAAAGGCCTAATTATCAGACTCAGAAAGCGCTGTTCCTGGTGGCCTGCCCCTCCCGCATCTGCTGTTACTGCGACCCCGGGGTGGGTCCCACGGACCAGGAACCTAAGTGGCGGGAGGAACTGTGCTTCGGCAGCAGGCCGAGCCCGCCAGCATCTGCCTGGAGCTAAACTAGGCACCTTTTTCCTCTGCTGGAAACTCGGGCTGCGCAGCGAGTCTGCGCGTAAAGGCCAACGTTCCACTTCCCTTCCCGGAGCCGAGTCCGCGGAGGCCGGAGCCAGAGGCAGCTGGACTGAAAGTTAAGCCCGAGCTGTCGCCCACTCCCTGTGGGCTCACCAGGGTGCCACCTCCCACCAGGCAAGGCCCCTGGGCCCTCTCTCGTCCTCTCCTGCGTGCAAACACAAGGGTGCACAAGCGCACACGAGGACACACACGCACTCGTGGACATACGAGCCCACGGGCGCGCGCGCGAACGTGCACGCGCAGACAACGTGCACGGGCACACGTACAGACTTGCACGAGCGTGCAGACAAGGGTGTGAGGGCACATAGGACGCGCGCACCCCAGCCAGAAAGCGCTCCTCTCCGAGCGCCCCAGCCGTCCCCGCTCCGAGCACCCCGCGCCCCCGCGACCTTGCGGCCCGGCTCCCCGCGCGCCGCGTCCCCTGCTCCGAGCGCCCCACGCCCACTTACTTGGCGCCGGTGTCGACGCGCCCGGGCTCGGCGCGCGCATCCTCCAGGCGGCCCGCGGGTCAGGGCGCGCAGCCGCATGGCCGCTCCCGGCGCCCGCGGAGAGCCGGGCCGGGCCAGGCGGGGGTGGCGGCGGTGTCCGTGTCCGGCAGGGCTGCCTCCTGGGCCGCCGCGTCTGGAAGCCCCAGGAAAAGTTGGACGCCCGGAGTCCCGAAAGGACGCGGCCGCCACCTCCACTTCCCCTCCGCAGTCAGAAGTCCGATGCAGGGAACAAAAGCCAGGCGAGCGAGCGCACGGTCCCCCGGCGCCCCTCCATCTGACACGAATTAGCCCTCCCTCCCCCCGCCCCAGCCCCAGACCGCAGCAAAGGCGTCTCAGCCAAACCCAGAGAGCGCGGTGCAGAAAGGCCCGGGGCAGGGGTTGGGGGGCGAGCCTGCCTCCTGCCCCGGGGTCTCCCTCCCTCTGCTAGGAAGCAGCCAGGCTGGGGTTCCAGACCTCCCCAAGGACGCAGACGCAGGGGCTTAAAGTCAAAACGCGCAGACCCTCTGACCCTGTCTCGTCACCCTGCGTGGGTGATGGCCAGTACCTCTGGGGCCCTGCCCGCGGCTGGAGGGGAAGGCCCTCCGGCAGAAAGCCTTTCTTTCCCACTTACCTCTCAAACTAAGAAAAACAAGGAACAGCCTTGCTCCAGATAGATCAGGAGCAGGGGAGGGCCCGCTCTAAGCGAGTGCTCAGGGGCCTTCCACTCTGCGGGTGGGACCCCGGCCCCTCCCTGTCCTGCCATCCCCAGTGCCACCCTGCTCCCTAAAAATCGCACCCAGTTTTCAGTCTCATTTTCCTCTCAGGGTCTGCGATTTGAGACGGATATTTAAAGCCTGGAGTTGGGGAGGCGAAGGCGAGCAGCTGGCAGGGACAGGGCGTCGCATGAAGGGGAAGGTGCACGGACAGCCGGGAAGGGGGTGGGCATGGTCCAGAGAGGGCGGGTCTTCTCCGCCGCCTGCTAGGCCCCCCAGGACCGAGTCTCCATGGGCCGAGAGCGGCAGAGCTTAATTCCCCCAGGAGCTGTGGCATCTGCGACATGAGGGAGAGGAAAGGCTGCCTTGACCTTGGCCGAGGCGCTGAGGCCACCTCCTCCCTTCTGTGGGGTCCAAGGGAGGCCCCTGCACGGGAGCAGACGGCGCTAGGGAGCCACGTACCCAGCAGTGGCCCGAGTGACCTGCGCGAGGCCGAGCGGGTGCGGTTCTGATGACCTGTGATGCGCCCACAGCTCAGACCTGTGTCCCATCTCCAACCGGCTCAGCTCTAGTGGTCCGGGTGGGCCAGGCCGGGCCGTGACGGGCCGCGCACGTGCACACGCCGGGCACGGACACGGGCCGTACCAACCCCTCGGCCCGGCGCGGGACACCCCCTTTCCGGTCTGCGGTGGGATGGCGAAGCCGCTCCCGACCTTTGGCCACGGACACTGGGCGCAGCCGCTCGCGGGTCTGACTCCTGGCTCAGTGGACGCCGTGCCTCCCCCTTCACCGTCCCTCCGGCGAGATGACCGCGCACCTGCCCGCGCATGGATTCACGCCGCGCGCAGCACGCGCGCTCCCGCAGCCACTCCGACGACTTCCGTGGCCGCAGACATCGGTCAGTCCTCTGCCCCGAGGCTGCAGGAGCCCCGAGGGCTCCTCTGGGCCGCATCCCTCTGCTTCCCTTACTGCCGACACGAGAGGCTAGACGCTCGTGATCCGGCTGCCCAGGGCGCACGGAGAAACTCTCGCCCGGAAGTCCGCTGGGCCCACCGGCCTCACCCCGGAGCCGGCAGAGGGGCCCTGGTCCCCGCAGAGGCAGCCCCCCACTCTCACGTGGTAAAGCTAGCTCCTAGGGCGCGAGGACCAGGTTCCCTGTAGGGGCCCCTGGAAACGACTGCGCCCAGCCCAGGCGCCCCGTCAGATCAAACGGTGGTTCTTGTGGGGACGCCTTTAATTTCCTATTTAAATTCATTCAGAAAATTCCCACACTTCATTACTGGTAACAAATCACGCACACATGACACACCTCCCAGATGGTGACAACCAGGCACGAGGATGTGGTCAGACAGCTCCGCGGAGCGAACTTCCCCAACTGCAAAACTGGGACCTGCCGTGACTCCCCGCTTTGCCGGCCCCTCCCCCTCTCCCACCTGCCTGCACCACCCGGAGCCCCGTTTACACCCCAGCTCTTCCTTACACCCTAGCTCGTCCACTGGCTCGCTCCATGCCCTGGAGATGGCTGGCCGCCACCCAGGCCTCTCCTTTCTCCTTTCTGGCTGAAAACTGCTGCTTTCTGGGCTCGGCTGCAGACTCGCCTCCGCCCCACCTCCTGACTGGCTAATTATTCCCCAATGAGCGACCTGGGCCTCTGGGCCTAGCCCTGGAGCGTGGTCATCTGCCTCTGGGCCCTGCAGTGTGGTCACCTGCCTCGCGCCTCCAGTCTGCAGGTCCTAACCTTTGTCCAGGGATTTCCACACGAGAACCAGAGCGGGAGCAATAAATGCGGGGGCGGGAAGGACGGGCATCAGCTCTGCTCCATTTCCATGCTTCACGGCCGGGTTTCCACCCCTGAGCCCCTCAGAAGCAAGCCGAAGCAGGAGGGTTTGGGGGTGGCCCAGTCTGGGGACCCTGGGGGAACCCAGAGACCAGGGCAGGTATGGGCCTCCGCCTGCCCTGGGCGGCCCCTCGGAAGGCCGCACCCCTCCGTGCTTCTCTCTGGCCTGATGCCCTCCTCTGGGCCTTGCTGCGCCGTGTCCCCAGGACCAAGCCAGGTTCCTCCTGCAGAGAGGGCTCCAGGTCCGCTGGGGGCCGGGCCGCCAGGACGAGCACCGCCACCTGGGTCTGGGAACCAGAGGCCCCGGACGAGGCCGACTGACACGGACCCAGGGACGGCTGGTGGCAGGCGGTGACGGAGGTAGTGCGGGGTCCCACCCCGCTGAGCAGCGGGGACACCGGGGACTCCGTGAGTCCTCCCGGTAGAAGCAGCGAGCATAGCCCGAAGGCCTGACGGGAGCCGACGCCTGGGCCCGCAGGGCCTGCCTCCCACCTGGCAGGGTGCAGCCGAGGCTCAATGTAACTGGGGGGGGGGGGGGGGCGAGGAACAGGAAACGTTTCGCTCCCGCTTGTCCTGGGACCCTGCAGAGGACAGCCACTGCCTACCGCCTGTCACCGCTGCTCTGGAGAAGCTCTGCACAGTCCCAAACCTTCCGCCCTTGTTTATTATGAAGGGGACACGCGTCGGGCTGGCCAGACCTCCTCGCTCAGGTGACTGACCGTGGCTGTGGCAGATGTGTCCGCGGTGACAGCATGACTCTCCTGCTGGTTCCCATGCAGGGGCACAAGCGGAACCTAATGGTGACCGGGTGTCGCTGGACCCCAGTGAGGGTCCCCGGCGCTGAGCTGGATTCGCCCTGGCTCCCAGCCTCGTGTCACAGCGGGGTCAGCAAATGTTCCGGGCAAACGCCTCCTGTCCACACCTCTAGCCCCGGCACGCGTAAACCCTGCCACAGACCGGTCACAGCCACCCATGGCTGTGGCCCCGAGGGCCAGCGCGTCTCCACGAGCCGCCTCCCGCTCCTTCAGAAGCACGGTGCCTCGGAGAACGAGAAAGCGCCCCCAGTGCCAGGCGCCCCTGCCCGGCCAGCTGCTGCCCGCGCGCACGTGGGGACGTCTCTGCGCCTGGTCCAAAGGCAGAGGCGCCGGCGGCCATGCCAGGCACAGACCTCGGGCCAGGCCTCACTCGCGGGACGACCCTCACGCTCCTTCCCGGCCCGGCCGGCGCCCGCTCCACCTGCAGCTGCGCTCACTGGCCACAGCTTAGTCTTCCTGCCAAGACACTTGGCATGAGGGAAACCGAGGCTGCAGGGGTCCGAGGACAAGATGGGGGGGCCCGGAAGACAGGAGGCTGCTTGATCACTGCCTGTGGGGGGGGGGGGGGGGAGGGCGCAGGTACATCGCTGACCAGCATCCGCCGGGGACCAGGGGCCCCGGGGCATTATGGATCAAAGGGCTGTGTGCTTGGTGCCTGCCCCTCAGGGCGCCAAAGCAGCGGGTGGGAGGGGGGCGGGGAACCTCCCGCAGGGTGCAGCCTGCGGGGCCAGGTCGGGTGCAGCATCCAGCCCTCCCCAGCTCTGCCTCCCACGATAGTCCCAGCAGGTGCTCGACAACCCCGGGCTCAAGGCAGGAGTCCCAAGCCTCCGAGGGAGGTCATTGTGTCGAGCAGATTTAACGGAAATGTCTGGGCACTGGCTGCAGAGTTCAGGGTGACTCCCAGCCTCAGCTCACAGACCTCCCCCATCTCACGGCCACCATCCATGCCCCCCACATCTCATAGGCCCCCCAAATCTCACGGCCCCTTTTAGGGAGCAAAGTGGTGGCTCCCATGCCCTCGGCCGAGTGGTCTTTGCTGAGCTAAGCGAAGAAGCGTTTGTTCTCATTCCCCGCCTCTCGCCCCTTTCGATCCCTTCCCGCTGCCTTCGAAAAGCGCACGAAAAATGCTTTCCGGACAAGATCAGCTTCCCGTGCGGGCCTTTCCTCCTTCCAGGCTCAGAAAAAGCAACTGTTTCATCTGAGAACTCAGGGCTGAGTAGAAGAAGGGGTTACATTACAGTGGGCCCCCCACGGCGCCGCCCCCTGTGCAGACTAGGGGCCCACCCCCCTTCCTCTGTCCTCACCATCCCCCACCCGGAGGCGAGGAGGAAGAGGGGTGCCAGAAACAGGCCTGCAGCTCCCTCTCCTGCCCCGGGGGCCCGGCCCGTAAGTGGGCTGAGGGTGAGGGCAGGGAGGATGGAGCAGCCCCCACCGCTGCCTCTCACAGACTGCAGCCTGGGCCTCAAACTGCCCGCGGTGGGCCAGGTGTTCTCCCCCACCCCGCCCTCGAGACCCTGGTTGTCAGGGATGGCACTCCCGTTCCCTGGAGACGCGCAGAGGCTCGGCGGGCTCCACGGCCACGGCTGAGCCGGCCCCAAGGACACGGGGCCCAGGCCCGGCCCGTCCGCCTGCTAGAAACTCCTGCTCTGCCCGGAGCGGCCGCACGGGCGGGGGGTGCGCCGGTGGGCTCGGGTCTGGCAGGCAGAGCACCCCGAGTCACCCGGCCTCGGCTCACCCTGGTCCTCACTCCGGAGTTTTCCTCCAGACCAAGAGGCTCTCGTGCTCCAGCTGGGGCCCGTTGGGGACTCTGGGAGGGGACTCGGTCCCGAAGGCCCTGTGGGCCACTCAGTGTCCCACCTGGAACAACCGTCCTCAGCCCGCAGTCCGTGAGGGACCCTGGACCCCAGAACCTCTTCGAAATCTCCCCCAAACAGACCATCGCAGATTCTGAGGAAGTCGGGCTATTTTCATGAATATTAACAAGTTTCGACCGCTTATTCTCCAAGTATTTGAGGGAGCAAAACTCACTGCTTCTCACTGCCACTGCGGCTGGCATATCTGTTCCCAGGCGGGTGTGAGATGCTTGTAATTTTAAAACCCTACAGTTAATAAAGCTTTTATAATTTATAACTTTCAAAAGTTTTTTTGATTGTCACGTGCAGACTTGATCAGAGTCACACCACTTATAAAATGTTTCTTTTCATCATGAAGTTACCAAATCGTAAAACTAACACTTTCTCTTTTTTACAGCTAAGCTATATAAAGAAATTTTTAAATGTCAAAACTTTTGTTCAAGTGCTTTGTCCCTCAATTGACAAATCTAGAACACGATGAACCTACAGATAAGTCCTCAGTTAGATGAATTTTAGGCTTGGTCTTTAATAATCTAGAAACCCTCCTTCACAAAAGTGCCACCAAAGCATTTTAATGAAGTCATTTAATTCAACGTCACCAAGCATGGGAACAAAATAAAACCTCGATACTAAATCTAGCTGATTAACTTGAAACCATTTCAGCTAGGAGTGGCCAGGTGGCGGACAGTGGGTGGTGACGGCTGTTAGCCCGCTGTGGCCATTCCAGGACGTGTAATGATACCAACCCAGTGTGTCATACCCCCGAGACGAACACAGAGTTACGCATCAGTTACACCGCGGTACCACATTCTAAATAAAATGAATAGAACAAGGCCAGGGACGCATTTCTGTCGGTCCAGCTTGGGAGAGAACGAACTCTGGGCGAAGATGGAGGTCTGGCAGGGGCGGCCGGGACAAGGCCGGGACAAGGTCGCGGCGAGCGGTGTATCTGCCTCCTGGGAGTCTCTGCGGCCCCGGATGCTGGAAGCTCAAACAGCAGCACCAGCCACGGAGAGGCCGGACGCATCGCGCGTCTGGGGAAGGGCGGGCGTGCGTGAGCTAAGGGTCCGCGCGCGACGGTGTCGAGAACCTTCCTGCGCCCCCTCTTTTGTTTTCTGAAGTGACTCCAGTTCCAGCCCCTCCTGGGCCCGGGGCTTCCGCGTGGTGTCTGGGGCAGCAGCAGTCACTGTCCATGCCCGGCACACGGGGGAGCGACACGCCTGGGCCTCCGGCGTCCCTGCTCTGCACGTGCCTGCACGTGGTGGCCCCGCTACGCCTCTCGGGGCGTCCACTGGGACACGGGCTGCGGGAGAGGAGGCTGTAAGTCAGGACGTGGGGCCACACCTGCAGCCACACCTGGGCTGGGCCTTGGAAATGGGGCCTCGGGTCTGCTGCCCTTTGATTTCTGATTAGCCGACTGGCTCAGTCACGCCCACGGGGTACCAGCGGAGGGGCGAGGGGACGGACCCCGAGGGGCAAGCCGGTCCCACTGGCGAGGTGGGGCTGCTCGCCAGGCTCAAGGCGGGAACGGACTGGTGAACGCGGGCAGTCGCCCCGTAGGAGCCGAGGGGTGCTGGGGCTCAGGCGGGGAGGCGGGAGGCTGGCAGCCCTGCTGTGAAAAAGGCCGGCGGACGAGGGACGGGTGACGGCCTCCACTGAGACCCTGTGAGGACGGCTACAGTGCAAAGGACGGCGGCAGCAGGAAGACGGAGGCCGGACGTGAAGTCGGGAGTCGGCGGCCCTCAGCCGCGCCAGGGCCCAGGGAGCAAGAACCGGTTTGGTGACAGGGTGGGGGCTGCTGGGGCAGAACCGCCAAGGTCGTCAGCCCCAGGGAGCACCGGGGACCAGGGATGCGGGTCTCAGATGGGCCAACAGGCTTTTGCTGGGATCGAGTGGGGGCAGGGCAGCGCGCACGGGGCGCGAGGGTGCAGGTGAGTGTGGGGGCGGGGAGCTGCTCGCCCAGGCCTCGGGGTCTCCCCCGGTGGTAGCGCGGGGTCGCAGGGACTGGCAGCTGCTCAATCAGTGCACCTGCTGTGTGAGACGTCAGCAAGCAGAAGTCAGGGACACCAGCCAAGGTCACAGCCCACAAGACAAAGTCCCTACCCTCACAGAGCCCGTTTCCCCGGGAGAGAGAGAGCCAGAAACGCACTCACGGGCCGTGCGAGCTGCTCCGGAGCAAAATAAAGGGGAGGGGAAAGACGAGAAATTGCAGCGGAGCTGGGGCGGGGCGGGCGGGGCACGGCGCTGGCGAGGGCGACTTGGTATTTCGGGCACAGAGCTGGGAAGGGGACATCGAGCAGAATGCTGAGGCCAAGAGCAGGCACAAGCCATGCGGGTCACGCCCAATGGGGGACAGTGGGGCTCTGGGCTGGAAGGAGGCCGGCCTGGTGGCCGACGCAAGGACTTGGTCTGTGATGGAGAGAGGTGCAGGGAAGGTTGGGAGCAGAGGCCGCACCGTGACAGAGAATCTGGGGGGGGGCGGTGCAGAAGGGACAGAAAGGCCAGTCTGGTCGAAGAAGTGTCCCTGGCAAGGGATGATGGTTGGTGGCTGTCACTAGGTGGTGGCAGGGGCTGGGGCAAGGTGCTAACACCCCAAACCCCTGAGGAGGCAGCTGGCGGGGCTCGGCGATGGGGGTGCCGTCTTGCTGGGGTATCGACCGCAGAGCGTAGGTGAGCCCACGCCGGGACGTGAGGGAGGGAGGGCTGGGCTCGGGCAGGGCCGCAGGGGCAGTGAGCAGCCCCTGACCGGGACAGTGTCTCAAATGACGGCGGGAGACATCCTATGACAGGCAGGCAGTGACCGGGGGGCCCTCTGGACAGTGGCCTAACCACGTGCACCGAGAACCGTGGACACCGTCCTGCTCCTGGCCCTGCCCACTGTGCAGTCCAAAGGAGGGGGCCACGGGGCCATGGGGGGGCCACAGGGGCACGGGAGGACAAGGGGGACATGGGGTGACCACGGGGTCTTTGCCATCTTCACTAACAGCGGGAGGGAAACGAAGTCCACCAACCAGGGGAGGTCACGTAGACGGAGGGACGCGGCGTCCCCAGCACCGGGCACAGGGGGACGCACCCCACAGATATGAGTAAGGAGCATGCAGCAAACCCATGCACGAGATGCCATGTAACCATTAATCCTCCCGCCGCAGAGACGATGTAGCGACAGAGACTGACTCCTGCTCAGGCATGTGGAGGGGAGAACGCAAAGCAGGCTGGGGCTTTGCAGGGGTTCCACGCACATCTTTGGAGGAGGCCGCCAGCCTGCGGCGGGCCTGAGAGCCGTCCTTCCCTCCGCGACCTGCTCTAAGGTGCTGCCGGTGAGCCTCGATGGCCTAGGAAAGGACGGTCAGGCGCACAGTGCAAGGAGCAGCAGCCCCCGCGTCTGCGCGCTCCCGCGTCCCACCGCGTCTGCGCGCTCCCGCGTCCAACCTCGACTGCGCGCTCCCGCGTCCCACCGCATTTTTCCGACACACCCAATCCAGTCCTTTTTTCTTATTTTCCCCTTGAGGCTATTTTGGCTGCAAGATAGATTTAAACAAAATAACAGGGATTTGACAAGTAAAAGATCTGCTTAAAGATGCCTTTGGTTAATCTCAGGAGCCAGGAAGCCGGCTCCAGTTCAGCATCAGGCAGGGGTGAGACCCCCGCTCTGTCCGCCTCCAGCTCAGAGGTCAGCGACACCTGAACACACGCACGCACACGTGCGCACACACGCACGTACTGTCGTGCACACACACGCATGTGTGCACACTCGCCATGCGTACATGCATGGATGCCGGTGACACGCATGTACACATGCAGACACACACGGCACATGTGTGCACACGCATGCACGCACACACGAATTTCCTTCTCTTAGAAAGCAAACCCCGCTGACTGTCAGGGGGCGAAAGCATCTGCTCGAAACAACGCCGATGGCTGGAGAAAATTCTAATCAAAATGTGATCTTTTCAGAATTCCGTTTATTTAGCAAGACAGAAGTAGGCTGCTCTGAGGAGGTCCCAGGCTGCCAAGACCACCGACCCCACATCGCGTCCCTCCGACGTGGGCAGCCTGCATCGGAGGTCGGCACAGGTGCCCGTAAGACACACGAGGGCACGATGATCGTGTAGTTGGTGTGTCTGGATTTCTGCTCCTAACCCAGTAACCAGGCCCAGCTACAAAACAGCCTCCCTGTCAGGGGCAGCTCTGCGTCGCACACCCCAAGCAGAGGAAAGCAAAGCCACGGCCTCCAAACCTGAGAGGAACGGCGAGATGCCCCAGGCAGGCGTGAGCGCAGACACTGGGGACCCCCACAGCCCCTGCACGCCCGGACCCCGGGGCCCTCCCACACGGGCTCATGGGGGTTCGGCTCCCGCCGCAGGGGAGCGACAAGGGGGACCGCCGCTCAGGAGTGCTGTCCCCATGCAGACACCCCCAGGGAGGGTCTCAGGAGAGTGAGAGGCAGGGAGGGGGCCTGGAGCTCCGCTGAGCTCAGGAAAGTCCCCGAGCCCTGCGTTAGGGGACAGGCTGACGTGCTCCTTCGCATCGGAGAGTGAGGACCGGGGTGCACGCGCCACACCGGAGGGACTCCGCGAACGGCCTCCGTTCCCTCCCCCAGGCTCTGGCTCCCTCCTGCCCCCAGCTCACAGCGCAGCCCAAACCCCGCCATCTAAGCCAACCCTCCGCCCTCCCCGTCCAAAGTCTTTTACATTTCATCTGTCAAACGCACGAAATGAATCTTCACGAGGCAGTGACCGAAACGCCCGTCACTGTCCACGTTTTTCATGTCTTCTTGACAGCAACACACGGTAAGAAACAGATTTCCACCCGCAACCCAGTAAAACGTGTACACAGAGAAATAACGGAAAGTTCTGTCAGAAAACACAGTGACAACTCAGAGAGCCACTCGTCCCTTCTTCTGAGCTAAGTGCTGCTTGACCCCTCTCCTGGCTGGTAACTGGGATGCTGGGGGCGTCTGGCAACATACGGTGTCTCTTCTTTTAATCCTCGCCACAGCCTTCAGCGGGAGGAGGCGGAGATGCCGTGCGGTTCCGGGCAAAACCTCCAAGAAGGAGTTATTCCACCCAAAACGCCGTGAAGAATGCACTGAGGGGTCATGGCCGCTGTTCAAAGGCGCGTACTATGGAATTTTCCAGAGAAAGTCTGAGCCCTGGAAGGATGCTCGATTTCCGGAAGATCGGCGTGGGGGAGGGCAGTGAACCGGCCTGCAGGACCCCCCCGTGCTTGCCTGTGGCCCGGAGCCTCCGGATCAGTCCCAGCCCCATCGCCGAGGCCCCAGCAAGCGTGGCCAGACCGGGCCAGACCCTCCACTGCCCCGCGCAGAGGCACTGCCAGCTTCAGAGCCCACGCGGGCCGCCGACTTCTGCTCCGGCCTGGCGAGCCACGGCAAGCCCAGGGCCGGATCAAAGCGCCACTCCAGGCTCTCGCTCCCAGCCAGGAGCGCATCCTCTGCTCACCGGCTCAGCCGACGGCAAAAAGCGAGGCTCTCCACCTGTACCCTTCCGTCAGGCTGACTGGACACCCCACAGCGGGCCCCGCACCCTCACTGCGAGGCGCCCCAAGAGTCTAGGTGCCCCCGTCTCCCAGAAGCGTCTCCCAGCCCCGATTCAAAGATGCGGGCAAGGCCCCTCCCTCACAGCCCTGCAGGTGGGTTGACGCCCACCTCTGCCTTCGCTGGGGCCCCTGGGACCGATTCACCCCAACGGCACTCGGTGTGTTTCCTGTTCCGGGGGGCGGGGCGGGACAGGGAGGTGGCTGCGCAGAGCTGCTGGCCTCTGTCCCTCAGTGCCCACTGGGCATCTCCATGCGCACGCAGCAGGAGAACCCAGCTCTGGCACCAGGCGGAGCCCCCTCTCTGGGTGGGAGCCCACATCCAAGAATGGGGATTGGGGAGGGGGGAGGCACCCATGCACCACCCCAGAGAGCCGGACCACAGACCAGGGCGCGGGCTCCGGCCAGATGCCTCCCAGAGCGTACGTCGCCCGCGGGAGCCTAAGCGCAGGCACCAGTGTCCACCCCCACAGGGCGCCCTCACTCTCCGAGCCCACGTCATGTGCGGCTTCACGTGAACACACAGACACCGGGGACGCACGCGCCGATTCTAGTGACGGGGCCGGGGACCTCGGGGCCACACACGCAGTGTTAGGATCCCAGGACGGAGGCCAGAGGCAGGGCTGGAGTACACACAGGAGATGCCCGGGAGCCCCAGCCCAGGAGGACGGCCTTCCTGCTCCCCTGGGCCCAGGCCTCCGTCAAGGTCAGGGTCGTGACCCCGTCCCCTGCCCAGCCCCACCAGCTGGGGAGGGAGCTGCAGCGTGGACACCAGGGCACTCGGGAGAGGCCGGAGCAGTGCGGGCCTCGTCAGGGCCCTAACTCGCGGCTCAAAGGGCGTCTGAGGCCAGCTGACCTCTGAGCGCGACCCAGCAAGCGGGCGGCGACGCCACAGATGCCCGTCACGGGCAGCTGAGACACTGTGGCCGTGGAAACAGTGTCTGACTTCCCGGCACGCCGAGCGCGCAGGGTGACGAGATGTGGTCAGACCGCCTCGGGGAGAAGAGCTGGCAGGTGGCGGGCAGGGAAGGCGCCAGGCACGGTGGCCATCTCGGGGGAAGCCACGTCGGCCTGGCGGTTCCGCGGTCACGTTCCTTCTCTTCTGGGGAAGCCTGAGCGTTTTCACGGCAACGGCCTCAGGAAGGCGGCGGTGCAAGCCCCGGGCAGCACGGATCCCGGCTCAGAAGGTCAGCACACGGTCCGGCGGGCGGCGTCAGGACAGCCTGCACCGTGGTGGGGCGAGGGACGGTCGCCCTGCTGCCCAGGCTCGGGTTGGCCCAGAGGCGGCCGACGCGCTCGCTGAGGCGGAGAGGTGACCGCTCTCTGCCCGCCCCTTCCACACGAGGGAGGCAGGACAGAGGCGGCCGCTGGCCTGCGGGGCCTCTCGTGGTCAGCAGCCAGTGCAGGCCCTCCACGCCCGCCCGCCACCCTTGGGTGGCGCCATCCCCACCCCCCCACGCCCCTCTCCCCGCAGCAAGCCTGGGGCTTCTGACCCGATGCCTCCTCCTCCTCCGTCGTGCACCGGGCTGGGGGCAGGACAGCGGGCACGTTACGGATGTGAAGGCAGGTGATGGCGGTCCTGTCCCCTGGGGCCCAGGCCCGACGCTGCGGGGTCGCGCCGCGGCCTGGGAGGACACGGACCTGTGGACGGAGAGGGACTGTGGCCGAGCGCAGAGCCCACTCCTGGCACCACCTCATGTGAGCAGCGAGCCACGCAGCAGATCAAAACCTCTCCCCAGAACCTGGCCGGCTTTTTAACAGTGTCCAGCCCCAAGGAGAGACCGTGCACGGGGTCTGGGCAGCCGTGGCGGGAGGCAGGCGGGGGACAGGCGGCGTCCTCCCAGGAACAAACCCCTCGTCCCCCTGCTGGACGGCAGCTCGCAGCTGCTAGTGGGCCTGCACCCGGACTGGAACCTTCTGCGCCCCAGACAAAGGAAATAACTCCTTCTATTTCGCAGCGTGGATTTCAAGGCAACCCCACAACAGTCCGTCCAGAAAGAGCACTCTCGTGCCGCAAGAAGGGCACAGGGACGGCTTCGTGCTCGCGACTCGCCAGCGGCCCTCCCGATTTCCGAGCACGCGTCTGCCGCCCACTCGAAACGTCGCTATTTTCCGAGAAATAACAGCAGGCCAGACCCTCGGGTCTGCAGGTAAGCGTCAAGGGCTCTGTGGGGGTCCGTGGAGAAAACCGCGAGGCCAGGCTGCAGGGGGCGCATGGCGGCCCCGAAGAGGGTCACGGGGCCCCGAGAAGCCGGCGGGCACCTCCCTCTCTTCCAGCAAAGAATCGGCCTCTAGACGGTTTCCGTGGGGTATGGAACTGTCCGCTCCCACCGAGAGGCGGGGGTCAGACTCGCGTCCGAGCCCACAGTTCTGAGCTGTTCCAAAGCCCTTATCACAAGTAACACGAGAAGCCATGGCTCCTGCCCTTGGAAGGCTCAGATCCCAGCGAGAGAGACAGGGACGACTCGTACCGCTGACCCCAGAGCGTGTCAGAAGCCGCAGGGCAGTGCCCGGGGCAGCAGGAAGGGCAACGTGGGGCTGCGATGTCCCCAGGCCGCCGGCCGCCCGTTCCCGAGGCCGTCGCACACTGAGACCATCCAGGTTGTGACGGGGTCACTAGCAGTGAACGGCACGCGTGCATTCTCTCTTAAAGGTGTCCCGTATTTTGGATTGTTCTGATTTAAATGGGGGTGAAGGGTCAACTGCAAGATAAACCACCTCTGTCACGGCCTTAGCTCACCCAGGTCAGCAGTGTGACCTGGTTAAAACCCTCGCCTTGCAAGTGGCAACAACAAAGGTCTCTGAGCCAGGGCTGCTCCAGAAATGGGGGTGCGCGTGTTGCCCCAGCTTTTGGAAAACAAGACTCAGGTGCTACCAACGTTCCTCCCTGCGGCACCGGAAGTGCCTGCTAGGAAGGGGTCAGACCCGAGTGCCACTCCACTGCCCTGGGGCACCCAGCCCAGACAGCGCGCAGGCCCGGTGCTGGACGCAGCCCTCCGCGGGGGCCTTGCGCCAGCTGCCCACCTCTCCACAAGCCAGCAGGGCCCAGCACGGGGGTGGGCACCCGACCCCTGGCGGGCTCGGCCCCTGCTCCCCGCCCTGCAGCCGAGCCCCGCCCCCCTCCCCGTGTACCTCAGTCCGGTGCTGGGGGATTTCACGCAAACCGCAGACAGCTAAGACGCGTCCTGTCCCCACGGCTCCCCCACCCTCGCCCAGAGCCCCGTCCTCCCTAGCAGACTGCGCTCTGGGACACCGGCCAGACTCTGCCATTCGAGCACCCCGACCTGCAGGTGGTCCCCAGAGTGGCGGGCGGACCCTCTGGTTAAACGACGCGCCCCGCCCACCGCCCCTCCCCCTTCGCCCGCCGCCCCCCTCACCCGCGCGGACACACGGGGCCTGCGCCCTCCGCCCCCCACCCAATGGCTCCATCTCGGGAACCCCGCGATTTCTGCCCTCAGCTCCTTCGGCCCACACCCCGTTCCAAGAGGCCCTGTGCCCACCTGGCCTTCGGCCGGCCTTGCCCAGGGAGCCCTGTGACGGGGATGAATGCGAGGGCGCCCCCCTCCGGGTCCCCCACACCTGACCACGTCCGCAAACGCCCACGCAGACGAGGGGCCGGGAGCTCTGGCGCGCGGTTCCGGTGGGGTGACCCTGCCTGCTGCGCTCCTGCCTGGCGACCCAGACACATTCTCACAGGGTAAAAATTAACCAGCGTCCACCGTAGGCCTCGGCCCGCCCTCTGGGGCCACCTGTACCGAGATCAGAAGGGCCGCCTCCCTCCCCAGGCACAGCCTAGGTCTCCATGTCACCAGGACCCAAACAGCAGGCCCGGTCCACGCGGTCCCCTGGGAGCAGGGCAGGGGCACCCTGAGTAATTGCTCCCACACATCGCAGGCTCTGGCAGCGGCTCCCAGACTGAACCATTTACCCAAATTAAAACCAGTCTCCAGAAACAAAGTCAAACCCTTTTAATTGAAAATAAAACCGAGCAACCCTGAGGCCCTGTTTTTTTCTTTTCGATGGAAGACATTCTTCCTGGTTTCTCAGCCCATTAATCGCAGAGTTTACACAACCTGTCAAAACGCCGGGTAAGCGCCCCCTCTTCCTCTTCCTGCAGGCCTGGCTTATGCCCTGCTTGGGGACCCTGGGAGCCGCTGACCATGCTCTTTCTCAACCCAATCCGAGCTCACGTCAAGGGACTTGAGAGCTGGCGTCCTGCTGAAGTTCCGTGTCCACTTCTGGGTTTAAACGCAAAGCGTGGGCGCAGGGCCTGGGACACGTGTGGGCACGCCCCGAGCAGTGGTGGCCTTGGGACGGAAGGTGGTCCTGCCACCCGCCACAACACGGGGGGCCCGGAGGGCGTCACGCTGACAGAAACAAGCCTGTCGCAGCAGGACGCACAGGACGGCTCCACTTACACGGGCCCAGGGGGCCAAGTTCACAGACAGCCGGCAGGAGGCTGGGTGCCAGGGACAGGGAGCGGGTGGGGCTCTGCTTTGCAGGGTGACGAGTTTGGTGGGTGGCCGTGGCAATGGCTGCACAACGGTGGGGACGTGCTTGATGCCACTGAACCACGCGCTTCAAATGGCTACGGTGGCAGAGTTCGTGTGTTTTACCACAATCGAAAAAGTGTGTTCTTTGACCTCGAGTGGCTAGAAGTGCTTCCCAGGGCCGGGCTAGCCTCGGTGTCACCCACGGTGTCCATGCAGCAGTGCCCAGAGGACAAGCGGTCGCCACGCGCCACCGCACGCAGCACATGGACGGCACACGTGACGTCCATGTGGGAACGGAGCAGCGGGGTGGCACCGGCACGGCGCGCCAGCGGGAGGAGCGTGGCCGGGCGAGGAGAGGTCTCAGGGGCGTCTTCCCTGCGTCCTTGGCCGTTCCCGCTTTTCCCCAAGTCCTCAGGGGGCGCACGCAAATGCCTTTGTGGAAGAGGAGTCAGGAGCAGTTGGGATGCAGGCACCAGCATCACCTGAGACACTTCTACCACCCGCTCAGCAGTGCGGACGACAAACAGCCCTCCGGCCCGGCCCAGTGGACACAAGCACAGGGCAGCTCCCTCTCCGTCACCCCGGCTTCGGGCTCCCAGAGGACACGGCGTCCGAACACACCCGTCCTCGCACACCCAGACTCGCCTGTGCCCAGGACCCCCTCCCGCGATCACACGGGCTGCCCCGGGGAATGGGAAGCCTGCTCCAGCAGGAACCCCTGGGCTGTGGAACTTCAGCAGGGTGTCAGCAAGCAGTGGCCCTGGAGCCACAAGCAGGAGGGACAACTCCAGTCCCACAAAACCTCACCCCACAGGGAGCACTGGTGTGCGTCCTACAAAGAGCGGCAATGTCCCCAGGCTGCAGGAGGGAACCGCGTGGCCAGGCACGGGACAAAGGGTGGCTTTACCGCAGGTTTGCAGCCAGCAGAGCCTGGCTCTGCCCGCCCGGCCCGCTGCCTGAACCGTATCTTTGATCCGGGTCCAGAATCACCAGCAGCGAGGGGGTGAGAGCCCAGGAGACTGTGGGACCGGTGACGGGTGACAGGCAGAGAAGAGGACCAGGACCAGCCAGTGGGGCCCTTTCGTCCCCGGCTGGAAGGAATGTGTGCAGGACGCAGACGCCCAGCTAACGGCCCGGCCTGGCCCACGGCGGTGCTCAGCCAGATGCGGGCTGCACGGCGACAGAGACACAGCCCAGTGCAGCTGTGCGCGGTAATGGGACAGGGTCCCCGGCCCCCCAGCTCCCCAGGCCCCTCTGTGACAAGGAAAGCAAGTGCGGATGGCACAGGCGCCTGGGCCACCTCCCCAGGACGTCTGCTCACTTTCTGTCACTGGTGGATCCAGTCCACGCCTGCGTCTTCCACACCTCGGGGACCGTCCACGACTAGTTTCAGAAGATCTACTCGTGTGGGGCACAGACACACAGAGAGGAGGAACGACCCCTTCGCCCCCCGGGGTCCCCTGTGCACGGGGCTTGGCCCGGCCGGGAGGGACGCCCACCGTGCGCCCCTTGCGAAGCTGGAATGAGCTTCCTACAGAAGCCTTCTGACCGTGGAAACGAAGCCAGCTGCGAAGGGCGCTGGGCCACCCCCTCTCCAGGGAGGAGGGGACGGGGAAGGGCGGGCGCCATGTGCCTCATCGAGAGCCGAGGGAGGAAGGAAGCAGAGAAGGACAGAAAGTCACGAGCTCTGCGTCAAGGAAGCAGCTGTGGCCGGAACACTGGCCAGCTGAGGCCGGCCGAGCTCTTGGCGACTTCGCCCGCCCGCCCAGGAAGAAGTCCCAGCAGGGCAGAGGGACCTGGGGACCCCACCCAGCACCGCGCCCCCACACCCACTCCCAGGCTCGGGCCCCCAGAGATTTAGGCGGCACTTCCTTCTGGGGACAGTCGCCAGGCACAGGCTCTGCCCCCAACACACCTGGGTCCCAGCCTGGCCTGGACCCACCAGCCCCATGACGGGCAAGTTATTTAAGTCCACCGAGCACTGATAAGGGTAAGGTCTTGCGAAGCTGAGGGTGATCGGATCATGGAGAGCACGCGGCCAGGTCCACATGGGTCGCCCCGTGGCCAAAAGAAGGCGCTTTCTTGCAAAGTCACTGGGCCGGGAGTAGGAGCAGCTCTGCTTGTCCAGGGACATTTCAGCCAAGGCGTATCTCCCAGATACTGGCTCTGAGGAGCAGTCCCTGGCCTGGCCGGGAAACACCCCACCACAGGGAGTTTGCGTGATCACTGACAAGGACCTCTTAATCAGAAATTTCTCATTAATTTAGCCCATTTGGGACAAAATACATTAATTTTAGATCACTGCCTTCTTATTAAAAAACTAGCAAAATTTCTTTTCTATGTCTAGGGGTCACCGCGATGACCTTTGGCCCCTCGGGGACCCAGCGGGGCGTTCTGGCGGCTCCTGATGATGGTCCAGGGCGGCAGCCGCCTGCCTTCACTGGCCTCCTCCCTCCTGACAGCAGGGGCAGCCCCCAGTGGGGCCGGACGCCAGGCAGGGGACCCTCGGTGGGGCTGCGTCCCTGGGCGTACACGGAGCAGGAGGGCAGGAAGTCCCTGGAGCAGGGCACGCCTCCTGGACACGCAGCCAGCGGTGCCCTACAGCGACGGGGGCTGGTCACGACACGCTGCTGACACGCAGACTCCCGAACCCGCAGACCCCGATTCCTGCTTGTGCGCGAAGTGGCCAGACGTGGGGGGCACAGGTCCCGCCCCGGGCTCACCTGTGCGCGGCACAGCGGCCGGTCTCAGGACTGGATGCACCGGGACGTGCAGACACGCTCTGGAGCCGTGCACCGTCCGCTCTGGCTCAGCGGCATCTGGAGGCAGGACTTTTAACATCGCACTGTTTTAAACCCAGCGAGGCAGTGTGGAAACTCACACACTGCAATGGGACAGGCGGGGTGACACGCCGGCCCCATGGGGACACCCCCGGGGCGACGGGGCCACGCCAACACCCCCCCCCCACACTTAGCTGTGAGGCTGACAGAAGCCACCGCTTCTCAGCGGCGACTGCACAGCGCCGGGCCACACCAGACAGTGACGGCCTGACTCTCCTGCCGACCGCTGGGGCGAATGGCACTGAGCTGACCAAACGCCTGCTCAATGACCAACTAAGCAGAACCCCTCACTCCGGCTCAACACAGGTGACCGCAGTGGACTCCGAGGAGATGGAGCTGTTATCCGGGACACCCGCCCATGCACACCCTGCCTACCGAGCCTTGCAGGAAAGGGCCTGAGGTCCAGGGTCGGCGTACCTCTTAGACGCCTGCCCCTCACCCCAGCTTCCGCTGCCTGGAGCAGACCCCTCAGACCCAGCCACACAGTGGGGGGGTCTCTCCCGGAAAAAGCCACAGAAGCCTCGCTGCCAGGGACTTGTGAGCGCAGCCAGAGCTCTGCAGAGTCTCTCGCAGGAGCTCTCTGCACCTCCCCCACAGGCGTTCCTGGGGGTGCGGGGGAGGGAGGGAACAAAGGCTCCCCCCACTCCAGACGCCAGGCAGAGAGCGGGAGGGGAGGGCCGATCCGATGCCTCCCACGGGCTCACTCAGCTGCAGATGGGCCTAGGCCGGCTGGATCCGAACCCTCCCCTCCGGGCCCTCTCCTCCCCTTCCTGGCCTTTCGCCTCCTTCCCAGGCCCTTTGTACCCCATCAGCAACTCCTGCAGCCAGGAACAGACTTTGACCCGGTGACCTTTGGCTCCCAAGGTCACATTCGCAAGCGGCTCCATTTAAAACCAGGAGGTGCAGAAGCTACACCTGGTCAAAGCCAGCTGTCTGCACCCTCCTCAGAGGCTGGTAAAGGAAGAGGCACCGGCGGCCGCAGATCTGCCGCGCAAGTTCGCATCCGCCGGAAGCCGCGTGCACCAGACGTCATGGGTCAGCCGCTCCGGCCAGCTGCGTGGCCGGTCCCTGCCTCAGTCTGCACATCTGTAAAGTGGGTCATGACCCCAACTCCCTCGCAGGGTGGTTGTGTGGGTGAAACAAAATGCATGAGCAAACACTCCACGTGCACCGCTGCCACGGCCAGCCTGCTGCCGTCTCAGAGGCCACCATCTGAATATGACAAAGCGAGGTCACCATCACTTTATCTCCGAGGCCAGGAGTCTGGCCTGCTGCCAGTTCCCAGGGAGCTCCATGCACAGGCCCCTCCACTTCAGCTGAGGGGACTCCCCACCCAGGGCTGAGAAATGTGTGCTTCTCATAATACCTGTTGATTGATTTGCAAATACAACACCCCAGGCTCCAAAGAGGGGAGAGAAACCCCAAGGCCAAGCAGATCCAGTTGGAAAGGCTGGAAGGACAGCTCCGCAGAGGCATGCTCGGGACCGAAGCCCCAGGAAGCTCGCAAAGTGTCGCGGAAGTTGGTTCTGAAGGGTTACGCGATACCACGCAGCCGCCACGCATGTTCCCCGTGCATCTCAACAGTCTGGGCGATCACGCACTCACGTTTCAAGGACCGAAAAAGTGGGGAACAGGACGTGGGAAGATCAAAGCGGGGGCCGGGCTGCGGGCCCTCCCGGTCTAGGGGCTTCTACGTGGACACCCTCAGCGACTCTGGCCCCAGCCCCGCGGAGCTTCACGGGGTGTGGGGGGAGGAGCGAGGGGGCCTTTAGCCCCCCGCGCCCAATGCGGGGCGCTCTCGTCCTTCTCGCCACACGCGTTTTCAAATCACTTCCAGCAAACGACCCGGCTCACTGGTCAGACCGCGGACACCCCGCGCCGAGACCCCGGGCGCCCCACACCACCCCCGCTTGTCAGCGGCGACCCCGCGAGCCGCGAGCCGGGGGCACGCACCACAGGTGGCCCGCACCCTCCCCGCCCCCCCCCGCCCGCGCCCGAGGTCTCGAAGGAAGGAAGGCAGAGCGGGGGTGGGGGTGGGGGTTCACCCGGGGACCCCCGCCCCCCGCCCGCCGCAGGGAAGGGCGGGGCGGACGCGCAGAGCCGGGGCGCCGGGCGACAGAAGGGTCCCACACTTCCCGCGGCCGGCCCCAGCTGGGCTCTCCGCCCTGCAGTCTCCGGACCGTCCTGGAGAGTGACGTCCGCCCGGCGCCGCGACAGTGTCTCTGCGGCCCGCGCGCCCTGTCCCCGGCCCCGGCCCCGGCCCCGGCCCGGCCCGCCCGATCCCCGCACGCCCGACCGCCCTCCCCGCGCCCAGGGCGCAGACGCGGGCGCGGCGGGACAAAGGGCGGCGCGGGCCCCGGTACCTGGGCGAGCGCGGCGCGGTCCCGCGGGCGATGGCGCGGCGGGCTGGGCGCGGCGGGCCGGCCGTCCTCCCGGCTCGCGGCCGCCGCAGGGCCCCCTCGAGGCAGCGCGGGCAACCGCCGCCGCCTGCGCTGGCCGGCAGGTCACCTGGCCTCGCCGCCTGGACGATGTGGACGTGGCGGTGCAGGACAGGGTACCGCCCCGCGCGCCCCTGAGGCCGCCCCGCGCTGGCCCCGGGACCCCGCATCGTCAGAGCCGTGGGGCCGCCGGGCTCCACGTGTTCACCCGGCTCCAGTGCGGGGCAGGCGGCCAGTCCTGGTTCCTGCACAAATGGTTTGTTGGTTCCTTCTTTCGTTCGTTCGTTGGGCCATTCATTCATTCATTCAAAGCTATAATGATTGTCCTCTCAGGGAGCAAAACCTCCCTGCCCGCCTGTAGCTTAGTCTAGTTGGGGTCTTGCATAGGTAAAGCCACATGGTAGGACAGGGCAAGTCCCTTGAAAGTGCAAAGGCCTGGCCAGTGGAAGGAGGGCTCAGGGGAGACTTCAGAGCCAGGGACTTAGCGCCAGCAGCAGAAGTGAGCAGGATTTGGGCAGGCCAGGCAGGACGCACGCGGCCAGGCAGAGGCTGCTGTAAGGGGGAAAGGCAGGGGCAGCCAGCACCTCCCCGCCCCCAGATCCAGGGGCCCTCACTCAGTCCCCAGCCTCAGGCCACATTGGTGGGACCTGGAGAGCAGGCGGCACCCTCTGGAAGACCTGCCTGGGAGACGCATGGCAAGGCTGGGGAACCAGACAGCCCTCCCTCCCACAGCTTGTTCCGGGGACGGTCGAAGCCCCGTGTGCGCGGAGGCAGACACGCAGTGTCCTGCCCCGATGCTTGCACACGAGGGACGCAGACGCTGCATGCCACCTGCGCCAAATGCCGTCCCAGCCCCCCCTGGAGGAACGGAGGAGGGCTGGGCTCGGGTGCGTCACCGGGAACCACCCTCATTCAGGGACGTGACACCCGGGCCCACCGTGGCCCTCGGGCCGGCCCGGCCTGTGCCGCCCTTGCAGGAGCCGAGTAGATAGGCATGAGCGTGGCTCCCCCGACGCTTCTGCATGAGCAGCCACCAAACGCCGGAGGCCCAGATGCGAAGTCGGCCCAGGAGGCACACGTGGGCCCTGGGGCCTGGGGCTGAGACCCCCCACAAGCCTCTGGGTGGAGCCCGGTGCCCTGCCACGCCCTGGCGTGGCCGTATTTCTCAAGAAAAGAGACCCATCCTCTGACCCAGCTGGGCATTTGTCCCTGAGGCAGATGCGTCCTGAGCGGGGGACTCTGGGCCTCAGGTAGCTCACAGATGTCATCCCTGCCCTCTGCGAGACCCCTGCCCGGGAGGCCATCGGGGGAGGCAGGGGGCCCAGGAGAGGGCGGGAGGCCACAGCCAGCCAACCCCAGCACGAAGGCCGGCACGAAGACTGGCTCCTCTGTGTTGATAAGGAAACAGGCTAGAATCCTAGGTAACTTGTTCAGAGCCACCCAGCCGGTCAGTGACAGAACACACGGACCCAGCCCCGTCGGGCCCACCAGCCCCTCCGCCCGTGTCCAGGCCGCCTACCCACCTGACGCTGCTGGGTTATCTTCTGCGAGACGCCGGGACTTCAGACCCCGAGCCAACCTCGCCCGTCCCTCCGGCAACGCAGACCTATCACCACGTCAAGGTCCGCAGAAGCCGAATCGCTGAGTGGCCGTGAACTCCCAGGTAGCAGACTGGTAAATTTCCGGAGTCCCACAGCTAGGAAGCTGCGGTTTCTCGTCCCTGTCAGGCGGCCTCTCCTAAATGTCTACCCTCAAACTGCCACCCCTGCCCAAGGCCAGCCGGTCCCACCGAGCTGCTGTCCCCGCGGGCCGGCCGGGCCCCCCACACCCTCGGCTCTGGGACCGCAGTGTCCAGGACGCCTCTTTCTGCAGTGTCTGTCTTACCGAGGAGGCAGAGGCGGCCCGGCCCCGGCGGCCTCATGCACCCCTTAGCCCTGCGGCCGCGTCCCTGATTCTCTAGAGCCTAGACGCCCTCCCGGGGGGCCGGGGCCTCCCCAGCCACAGGCCGCGACTACGCACTTCCAAGAATTCAAACCAATTACCCGGGAAAGGGAAAGCACATTTTTTCCATCCTCAGCCATCCAAAAATACCTCAAATCTGAAAACAAAAGTCTCGGGCCAACGTAGCTGAGCAAAGCAGCCCTGTGCCCAGAGAGCCCGGCCCCTTCCCAGCACCCAGGCGGGGGCGGGGGACCGGCAGGAAGCTCCTGGGTCTCCCCGCCCCCGCCCCTCTGCAGCCTGCTCCTGCTCCTGGCAACCAGGAGTTCTGGAAGCTTGTCATTGCCATGAAGACGGTCGTGTATTTTGTATCCCTAGAGCAAAGCAGTGATGTGTGCATTTTTCTTACTTTTTATTTCCTTGCTCTGAAAACTATCTTCCGAAGAGCCTCTGAGCGGGCGGCAGGAAGAGGGATGTGGGGTGCAGTGTCTGGCCCTGGACGCCGCCGGGAGCCTCGCAGGGGAGAGGCGTGAGCACGTGCCACACAGTCCCTTAGGATGCCACGTGCCCGACGTCTCCCAGGGACGCACCCTCTCTCTCCCCCTCGCCCCCGCAGGCTCAGCACGTCACCTGTGCGGAGCAGGCCCTGGGAGCCCCAGCCGCATGCAAGCGCACTCTGCCGCTGGGGAGTCCCCAAAAACAGGCGCCTGCTGGAGGCTACCGGGTCCCACTGGCGCCGGGGAGGGAGGCGGGTCGGCCGCCCGGGCAGGTGGTGCGGTCCCCGGGCCACGGCGTCCCGCCCTCCACGGCACGTGTCCTTCCACAGGACGCCAGCCCCTGCGAGGCCCACCGCCTCAGTGTCCCGGGCAGGGACTGCGCTTTGGCTGGTTGTGGGTCCCCGGGGGAGGAGGGGCACACATGTCTCTGTCCTGCTTCTGAGCCAGCAGCCGCCCTGCGCTGTGCCCAGGTCCCCACAGGCCCTGCTCTGACATGACCACAAGCACCGCACGTGACCTCTGACCTTTCCTCAGTTTTCCTCGTGAACTCCGGGGACCAAAAACGCTCCGTGAATCGAAGGCAAGATCACCGCTGAGCTCTGTCCAGGCTCCGTCTCTCAGGAGGCATCTGAAGAAATGAGGAAGGCCAGGCCGGGCGTCCGCAGGCAGCGAGGCGGGCTGCCCAGAGGAGGCTCCGCAGACTTCTCAACTCAGCGTCCTGCTGACTTCCTGGCCGCCAGCCTGGCAGGGGCGATCTGCGCTTCGGAGCCTGAGAGGTGTGAGCACAAGGCATCTGGGACTGGCCGCTCGCTCTCCCTCCCTCTCTCTGCCGTCTCTGCCTCTGTCTCTACACACACACACTTATTGATCACACACACACAAAATACCCATATGCACACACACACACACACACACGCACACACGCATACACACACACGCCAGCTCCTTCCAGGAACTATTTATAAAATCGTACTAGTTTGCAAAGGGCTCGTCAATGTGAGATTCCTTCTAAACACATCTTCCTTTGAAAATGAAACAAACAGGACTGGTTTTTACACACTCACAAGCGACCTCTCAGGGATGCAGGCGCTGCTGGCCGGAGGGCCTGCCTAGTCCCAGCTGACCAGCGGCAGGACTTGGCAGGCCAGCACCTGCAGAGGCAGCCGTGGGACCTGCTCACGGACCTCCCGGGACACCCGACGCTCCCTGACCTCAGGCCCTGTGACTCCTGTTGGTTTCGCTTCTGAGGTCTGAGAGCGTGTCCGTGCTGGTCCGGGCTGGGTGAGTGGGCCGGCCCCCGAGAAAAGGACAGGCCAGAGGCCTCGCCCGGCAGGGGCCCAGGTGTCTGTGCGGAGCCAGGGCCCCTGCCGCCTCCGACTGACCACGCGTGTGTCCGTGCTCATGGGCCCGTCTTCCTCCTGTGAGTGCAGGAGCGCAGCCTGGGTCGGGGAGGCCGCCTGGATTCGAACTCCTGGAACAGCCGGGCATTTGCTGTGTGGCTTCGGCAAGTTAGCTGACCTCTCTGTGCCTGTTTCTTCCGTTAAAGGTGGAGAAGAGACTTGCACCAACCGTCCGGGGCTGCTGCGAGCGCTACGCCCAGCCGGTCAGTCTCCCCGAGCTGCGTTTGCGGCGGTGCCCAGCTCCAGGGGCACAGGCCACTGGCCACTGCTGGCCGCACGGTCCAGCGGTCACGTGCCGCTGGTGCTCCAGCCCCACCAAGCTGCCCAGGGTGGGCTGCGCCAACCCCCCTCCCGCCCCCTAGATTCCAGAAGAGCCTCGGGGGAGGTGCGGATTCCGGAGCCAGTGCCGGCGCTGGGGGAGGGGTGCTGAGCGGCAGAGTCCGGTGCGGGGGAGGGGCGCTGAGCAGCCGAGTCCACTGAGCCCCTGGAACCCCAGGCCTGGGCCTGGAATGCGCTGAAGAGGCCGCCGCCCCTGTCGCTTCCTGCGGCAGCGCCTCCGGAGGGCACCTCTGGGGAGCCGCTCTGTCACCTGGAGCCTGAGCCAGAGCCGTCCTGCTGTGTGCGGGGTTGGGGGGTCCTGGTGAACACGGTCAGAATGGAGGGGCCGCTTCCCGGGTGCCCGCGGAAGGGCTCCAGCCCCGCACACGCCTGAGGGCGGGAGCGAATCTCGGCCGCCAGGAACGCTGCCGTCCGAGACGGAGCCAAACGCCGGACGGGGCAGCGCCGGTTTTCAGGAGCCTTCGAAGGACCACCGCCGAACCCTGTGTGTCCCTCGGCCATCCCGGACGTCCGTCCAGTCCTCCCCCGCTCGCCCGCCTGTCACTCGCCAGAGGGGCCGGTGGGCCAGCGTGCTCAGAGGCTGCCGACAGCACCCCGGGAACACCCAGCCCCCCGGCATTGCGCTCTAAGAAACCTCGAGAACCCCGGGGCTGCACCCTAAGAAAACCGATGGCTGCGGGAACACGTCCTCACTCTCGGGAGGAAGCACAGTGTCGCACCCGCCCGCCCTGCTCAGAGAGCCCTCGGCATCTCGTCTCCGTCCGTGAGCTGCAACTCGCTGGACGTCGCTGAAGGAGCTCAGGGCCTCGCCTTCCCGGGCCGTGTCTCTGACCACAGGGCCTGCTGGGCCGTTGCCGTTTTCAGCCACGTTTGGTTTTATTTCCAAATAAGCGAATTGGTGAACACCCAGCGACGCTCTGCTTGTCTCGCCCCCGTGCAGAGTCCTGCGTGGAGATGCATCGGGCGGTGTCCCCATCTGTGCCACCTTCCCGCCCCCCAGAGCGAATGAAGCAGGGCATCTGCAGTCGTCTAGAATGCGGTGCCCTCGCTGGGGCCTTGGCTGCTGAGACCTCGGGGTGAGATGAGAGGTCTGGGGGTCTCTCCCCACCTCCTACGGCCGGTGGCCGACGGGCAGCACTGGTTCTAAGTAAAGCAGATTCGCTGCCCCGAAAACGTAACACGAAGCAGCTTCTTCGCCCTGGCCAGCTCTCGCCACATAGTTGGGATGCCGAAATTCCTCCAAACAGCATGGAAAGTCCCAACACACGACCTAGACGTCAACCTTGAGTAAATAACTTTACTTGCCAGCATTCCTTTCTGGGGTGAATCAGCCTGTCCAGCCTCTACGCTCTGCAGCTAACCAAGCACTTCCCTCTGACAACTGAAGGGTTCGGGGTGCAGACCCCCTCATGCACATGGTCACCACGACTCGAGAGGGGCCATCTGTCACCACAGTAAACTGCTGATGGTGAGAGCAACTTTCTTAAGAAACAGCAGCACAGCGGAATCGGCCGTTTCTGCAGGAACGTTGGCCTCACTCACATCCGTGTGCAGACACGTGCGGGGCAGGGGTCGGCCCGTGGGGGCACGGCCATCATCCCTCATGTGTGTCGGGGCTGAAGTTTAGAGTTCCGGCTGGCGAGGCAAACACTGAGGACCAGCCTGTCCTCTCCAGTGTCCTGTCCCAACGGCGTCAGAGCTGAGGAGCGGGCGGATCAGACCAGAGCACATGCACGTCCACGGGACATTTGCCGGGGTCGGGGTATGCCGGCCCTGACACGAAGCAGCCCGGGGTCAGTGGGGATGGGGGAGCATGAGGTGGGTTCTGGGTCAGAGTGGCCGCAGAGGGGGGCAATGGGTGGGACGTCTGGGACGACCCAGAGCCAGCGGGGGACACGTCGAGATGCTCGTGAGGCCGGGGCTATTTCTGATGGGCCGTCATCTGCTGGCCAAAGACGAGCAAGCCTAAGCCCCCGTGGTGCCCGCCGCGGTGACGTCTGTGGTGACCACGCCTCTGGCTGAGGCAGGGACAGAGGGGTTGTTAGGAATTGTCGTCAGCACTTTGAACAGGGACTTGTCCGCATCGCCCTCCAATCCTCGTGGCCACGAAGACCCTTCGTGACCTCACGGTGCAGACGGACAGGCGCGAGGCGGGCGGCAGAGCTCGGTGAGGCCGCCAGGGTCCGCGGTGGGTGCCGGCGACGCCTCCCGCTCAGGAGCGCGGGAGGGGACGTCCCTGGAGTCCGGCGGGGATGTGGGCTCGGGGCGTGGCAGGGAGCAGACCCCTCAACGTCCTGTCAGCAGAGCGTCCCCCCCAGCACGGGTGTCACTCGCATGCAGAGAGGGGGGCCTGTGGGTGGCCTGGCATGTGCACCCTGAGGCGGGGCCCTAGCCAGAACCTTCGGGAAGAAGGCAGAGAGTCTGACGCGCCCGAACCGGCCGTGGGGACAGTGTGACTTTCAGGTCCACACCTCCTACGGCCAGGTCAGGGCGGAGTGGACAGAGACCCCTCCCCACTGCACGCCGACTCCGCCCCCATCCCCTCGTTCACCCCCAGGAGCGGCTGCCGCTGCCCCCCGTGTTCACACAACCTGAAAACCTGAACCCTGTGTGGTTCCCATGGTCGGCAGTAGTCTGGGTGGCACTACAGCCAGGGTGGTGGTCAAGGTGGGGAGGTGCGCGGGCAGGTTCCCATCCCCCGGTTGACCTTCAGCTCCTTCCCCCGCCCCTCCCCTCCCCTCCCTGCCAGGGCAGCTGCTTCTCCTCCCAGGGCCTCACCCCCTCTCTGAGTCTTGGCCACATGCTGCTGCCAGCTGTGACACCCAGCACCCTCAGTCCTGCAGCTCTGTGGGCCCGTCTGGAGATGTCTGCAGTCAGTCCTCTAGGTCAACGGTCCCCAACCTTTGTGGCACCAGGGACCGGGGCTCCTATGACAATTTAATGCCCGGTGGAGGTGGAGCTGAGGTGGTGATGCTGGCGCTGGGAGCAGCTGCACATACAGAGGAGGCTTCACTGGCTCGCCTGCCGCACACCTCCTGCTGCGCGGCCCGGTTCCTAAAAGGCCAGGGACAGGTATCAGTCACAGCCCGAGGGTTGGGGACCCCTGCTCTAGTGGGCCTCTGCCAGCAGACCCCTCTGTCGAGAGCACACACAGCCAGCATCACCAGCCTGGCACCCACCTCCTGGCCCAGAAGGAGAAGGGCCTGGGGGCGGCCACCAGCACGGCCCCTCGCGAGGAAG
>NW_024352780.1:927253-930447 GCF_902729225.1 Pteropus medius
GTCAGAGTGGCCGCAGAGGGGGGCAATGGGTGGGACGTCTGGGACGACCCAGAGCCAGCGGGGGACACGTCGAGATGCTCGTGAGGCCGGGGCTATTTCTGATGGGCCGTCATCTGCTGGCCAAAGACAAGCAGGCCTAAGCCCCCGTGGTGCCCGCCACGGTGACGTCTGTGGTGACCACGCCTCTGGCTGAGGCAGGGACAGAGGGGTTGTTAGGAACTGTCGTCAGCACTTTGAACAGGGACTTGTCCGCATCGCCCTCCAATCCTCGTGGCCACGAAGACCCTTCGTGACCCCACGGTGCAGACGGACAGGCGCGAGGCGGGCGGCAGAGCTCGGTGAGGCCGCCAGGGTCCGCGGTGGGTGCTGGCGACGCCTCCCGCTCAGGAGCGTGGGAGGGGACGTCCCTGGAGTCCGGCGGGGATGTGGGCTCGGGGCGTGGCAGGGAGCAGACCCCTCAACGTCCTGTCAGCAGAGCGTCCCCCCCACCACGGGTGTCACTCGCATGCAGAGAGGGGGGCCTGTGGGTGGCCTGGCATGTGCACCCTGAGGCGGGGTCCTAGCCAGAACCTTCGGGAAGAAGGCAGAGGGTCTGACGCGCCCGAACCGGCCGTGGGGACAGTGTGACTTTCAGGTCCACACCTCCTACGGCCAGGTCAGGGCGGAGTGGACAGAGACCCCTCCCCACTGCACGCCGACTCCGCCCCCATCCCCTCGTTCACCCCCAGGAGCGGCTGCCGCTGCCCCCCGTGTTCACACAACCTGAAAACCTGAACCCTGTGTGGTCCCTGCGGGTCGGCAGCCTCGGGTGGCCAGTGGTGGCCTGTGGGAGAAGCAGTTCCCATCCCCGGCTGGCTCATCCTTCCCCCGCCCCTCCCCTCCCCTCCCTGCCAGGGCAGCTGCTTCTCCTCCCAGGGCCTCACCCCCTCTCTGAGTCTTGGCCACATGCTGCTGCCAGCTGTGACACCCAGCACCCTCAGTCCTGCAGCTCTGTGGGCCCGTCTGGAGATGTCTGCAGTTAGTCCTCTAGGTCAACGGTCCCCAACCTTTGTGGCACCAGGGACCGGGGCTCCTATGAGAATTTAATGCCCGGTGGAGGTGGAGCTGAGGTGGTGATGCTGGTGCTGGGAGCAGCTGCACATACAGAGGAGGCTTCACTGGCTCGCCTGCCGCTCACCTCCTGCTGCGCGGCCCGGTTCCCAAAAGGCCAGGGACAGGTATCAGTCACAGCCCGAGGGTTGGGGACCCCTGCTCTAGTGGGCCTCTGCCAGCAGACCCCTCCGTCGAGAGCACACACAGCCAGCATCACCAGCCTGGCACCCACCTCCTGGCCCAGAAGGAGAAGGGCCTGGGGGCGGCCACCAGCACGGCCCCTCGCGAGGAAGGCTGTGAGCCTGTCCTGGGTGGTGTCCCCAGCGTGCATGTCCCCAGCCCCGTGTCCTCTCTGCTCAGGCATCGTCTTCGCCACGTCGCAGGTGGGCGTAGAGGAGTGGACACTGCGCTACGGCAGGTGTCTGCAGACGTAGTTGTGCCTAGCATCGCCACAATGGGGGTGCGAGACACCCCCACCCCACGGCCTCGCCCCGGCCCTCACCTCCGCCGCAGCCCCCGCCTCCTCCTGGCTGCCCACGCTTCACCTGGCCTTGCAGCTTCCTGGATGCTTACACTTCACCTGGATGCTTGCGGCTTCACCTGGATGCCCACACTTCACCTGGATGCCCACGCTTCACCTGGATGCCCCTGCCTCTTCACCTGGCTGCCCACGCTCCGGGCTCTGCTTGGCTTAGCGAACGTCCGGTTTCCCTTTTCGACCAGCCGGCCTCCCTCTCCCACTCTGGGCCGCTGTTGGAGCCTGGCCGGGGTCCTGCTGAGTCCAGGACCAGGGACCCTCCCATCACTTTGTGGGACCATGTCACAGACATGCCTCTAGCAGCTCCGGCCTTCAGCCCTCACCCAACAGTGGCCAAAGGCCACAGAAGGCCAGGATCTGCATCCCACACTTGGCCACACGTTCAGAGTGAAGAATCGTCCCCAGGTCCTCCTGGCCAGGGTCTTGCACCCACCAAGGCCATAGACCCACAATCAAGGTCACCCAGGGTGCTCGCTGGGCAGTGGGAGCCCCACTCACCAGCAGGCATTCGGCCACAGGCTCCTGGACAAATCAGACTCTCTTAGAGGGAGGAGGGCAGGGCCGCTGGGGCCTGGGGACAGGGCGGACAGGTGGGCGCAGCCAGTACCTCAGGGATGCAGAGCTGGGGAAGCAGGACTAAAAGGGGCGTCCCAGAGGATGGCCCGGAGCACGAGTCCCCAGAGAGGGACGGATTTGCTTTCTACTGGCTGAGTGTTAGGGGAGGGTCGCAGGGCTGAACAGACAAAGATTATCGGGGTGCAGGGACGGCTGACCTCAAACAGCTGGTGCCGAAGAGGTCAGCTCGGCCACCAGCTGGAGTTCCTCTCTCCTTGCACTGTGGGTGCCTGCTGTTGGTGGGGAGCCCGCCGTGCTCCGATCCGGGCTGTGTTCGGCAGCCGCAGCCGCTCCAGACGGGCGCCTGAGGTCCTGGTGTCCCGTGGCGGGCATCGGAGCATCTTCGTTTCGGACAGGTGAGGTCAGGAAGGGCCCGAGGCAGGTCGGTGCAGACTGGGCTCATCGCTCGGTTTCTGCAGAAACCAGAAGTGTAGGCGCGCGGGAGACCAGCAGGCCGCACGAGCTCGCCCCTCCCCGGCCGGGCGTGGGGAATGTTCTAGAACCCAAAGCAGCTGTCTCTCCGCCCTGGGCTGTGACGCTGAGTCATGGGGACCCCCGCAGGAGTGGAGCCCGAGACCCGCCTCGGAGGGCCCCGCGCACAGCACAGAGCACACAGGTCCCCGCGGCCACTGCCCACGGGTGCGGCCACCGCCCGGGGCCTCCGCGCGGGATCGAGCTTGCCAAGGATCGTCGGGGCACGAGCATTGGTGCCCGCGGTGCCGCGTGTCCTCCAGCTCAGGACCCCGAGAGCGTGAGGGGCACTTTGCGGGTGGGGGTGGCCCGGGGACACGCCCGGGCTCGCGCTGACATCGGGGCCCAGCTCTGCCCTCGGCTGTTCTTCCTTGCTGTCGCGAATGGGGAGAGGGCGCACGCCACGAACCCACATGTCACGGGGACGCGCAGGTTCGCACGGCCCCCCGCCCCCGCAGCTGCCACGAACCCACATGTC
>NW_024352780.1:930792-962022 GCF_902729225.1 Pteropus medius
CTGTTCGTCGGGTCCCTATTATGTGTTGTGCCTTGTATCAGGCCCTGGGGGTGCAAAAGCCAGCCAGACATCAGTGGCTGTGGGTGGGCCACAGCTGCAAGGTCGGTGGACACTGCAGCTGTGCCTGGCAGAGGCTCCCGAGAAGGCTGCCCTGGGGCACAAATTCACCTGCCACTTAAACTGCGGTGAACTCGAAAGCAGATCATTTGCATGCAACCTTCTCAGAAGCTCGTCTGCTGCACGGACGGAGGCGATGTGCGATGCAGGGGCCCGATGGCCATTTTCGCTCCGTCAGTCATCTCTGCCTGGAAGAACGCACCCCACTCCCGAGGGAGAGGCCGCACCCCGAGCTGGGACGCGAGCCTCGGGCCCACACCTGCTCCTTCTCGCTTCCCCGTCTGCGTCTCTCTCACTCTGTGTGTGATGTTGTCTTTTCTCACTACGAGGTGACGTCCCTTGGCAGGGACCGTGTCCCGGGTCCGGCCCTAACCCCCGTGTCCCGGGTCCAGCCCTAACCCCCGGAGTCCACACGCGCGCACTAAGGACGCGGTCACCTGAGGGTGCCCTGAGCACCTGCGTACACTCCACTCGCTGCGTCTCTTCCTTCCAGAGCATCTGTGACCGGGAGCGTGCGGCAGCCCCGCGGACGGAGCTGGTCCCAGTCACACAGACGCGACAGGACACGACGGCAGAAATAGTTTCCTAAGGAAGAGCCCAAAACGGAGGTCCATCCCTTCGAGGAACAGACCACGCAGCCGAGCGGACGGCGCCGAGGTGCGTTCGGGGAGCTGGCCGAGCTCCTCCCGCCTGTCCCGTCCGCCGCCCGGCGTGCGCGCGAATTTGTCCATCCCAAGTCTGTTCTCAAGTCTCCAAGTCTGTTCTCACGCTGTCGTTCTGATTTCCTTTGGCCTCGTCGGCATTTTCCTCCTACCTCTCTGAGCGTGTCTGAAACGCTTGTTTGAAAGTGCTCACCTCGCGGGGCCAGTGGGTGTTTTTCTTCAGAGAGAGTCTGCGCTTCTTTTCCGTCCTCCGAATGGGCCGTGCTTTCCTGTTTCTTCGAAGGCTCTGCGATTCCGTTGCCACCGTGAAGACTGGCTGTTTGAAACCAGCCGCCTCGCCCAGCCTTTGTGGCGAAAGAGCTCGCGAAGGGCGTGTTCTGAGCTTGGGGTGCAGCTTACGGTCTTCTCGGGCCTCGCCCCGTCTCGCTTCTGCCCCGGGCCCCCGTGTGTGTTCCCTCCTGATCCCTCCTGTAGAAACGGCTGCTTTAAATGTCTCAGTCCGCCGGAGTCCGCCAGGCTCTCCTTGGCGTCTGAGGTGTTCCCTCTGCCTGTGACTTCTCCTCCGAGTACCCCTGATGCCCTCTCGGGCAGGGCCCACTGTTTCCTGGGCTCTCCCGGGCTGAGGTCCTGGCCAGGCCACTCTCCCGCTCCCGAGCACCATGTTACATTGAGCAGAGACCAGCCCTTCGGGCGGCCTCCGACATGTTAGAGCGCGGCCAGGGAGGTCGCTCTGGGCCTCCAGCTTCAGGGAGTCGGAAGCTGGGCCTCTGCTCCTCCCGACACCGGCACCGTGCTGAGGAGGGGTGGGGTGAGGGCCCGCGAAAACACCACAAAACTTCCTGCCATCTCGAATGTGGCTTTTTCTCTTCTGGGCATTCGGCTGACTGCTGTAGACTTTCGCAAGTTTTCCAGAGCTCCTCCGAAGTTATTTTAGCCGGTCTGTAGTTCTCCAGTCTGCCGGCCTAGCTCCTGCCTGTCTGAGTCTTATTTTTATCACTGCGACCGAAGGAGCCCTGTGAATGCCTCCATCATACAGCCGAGCAGATTCGGACTCGGAGGTCGGCGCGTCCAGCATTCACACTACAAAGCGGGTGACCCGGGACTCGAGCCTGGTGTGGTGCGTTCCTTACCCTCTGTGTCCACCAAAGCAGACCCTCTTGAACCGTGCACGCACACGTGTCTTCTGAACGTGAGGTGGCACGTCGTTTCGCTGTGTTCTGCAGCTGGGTGAGAGCAGGCAGGGTCTAGGGTGGAAGACAAAAGACCGGAGGCACCGGTGAGCGAGGCGAGCGAGGCCGTCCCCAGCCCGGACGCGCCATCCCGGCCAGCGGGAAACGCCGAAGGCTCGGCCAATCGAGTGACACAGACGTGGTGCCATGGGGCGGGCATCGGAGCCAGGCCAGCCGGGGGTCCTCCACGCCCACGAGGGGCAGCCCATGGAGTGGGACAGGCCATGGAGTGGGACAGGCCATGGAGTGGCCAGCCGGGCAGCAGGCGTCTGGGTCCTACGTGGGAGAGGGGCGCGAGCGTGCGTGCGTGGGGCAGTGGCCGCCGAGACACACAGCAGCCCTCTCCGCTTGGCCACAGGCCTGAGGACTTGGCCACAAGACCCGGAACCACCCACAGTGCACAGAGCCACCGGAAAAGCACGCAGGGGTGTCCCTGGGGGAGTGTTGGCCAGTGGCCGCTTTGATTTGGGTCCATGGTAGACCAGCTACGCTCACGGGGTGCGCACGGGCCAAGGTAACAGCATGGGGGTAACAGAGAGCCCCCTTATCCCGCCCCCCAGCCCCACCCTGAGTCAACAGCGGACGGAAAGGTCTGGGCCGGGCCCACAGCCCTGCCTGCTGCTTCCTGCAAGTGGCCTTGCGTGAGGGGTCCACACTGTCACCCTCACGTGACGTGCCACCTCGTCACAAGGGCGCTGTCCACACAGAGTCCTGTCGTCTGGAGGGATCTGGGAAGACGGCGTTCAGACATCTTCGTTAAGAACGAGCACCGGGCGAGCCGGGCCCACCTCCGCGGGAGCCGGTGCAGCGGGAGCGCGGGGTGCGCATCGGCGGCCGTTCCTCCCGCGCCCACTGGGCACGGCTCCGCTGTCGGTCCCGCGAGGCAAGCAGAGCCCAGAGGAAGAGGGGAAACGGGCCAAACACGAACAAAACAAGTCTGGAGCCCACAGCCTGGAACCCGACCGCAGTCGCTTCCGGAGAGAGGCCCTGCTCCAAGCCCTTGAGTTTTTCTGCTTCGCGACAGACCCCCAGGGACCGTTCTTTCCTCATTGTCTAGAGGGGAGCTGCTGGGAAAGGCTCCGGGCGGGGGGCACCCCACCCGTCACGCCCAGGAGACGCTGGGCCCCAGATGCGGGGGGTGTGTGTGTGTGTGTGCTACCGGGCAGGTGCTATGCAGGTATGCGCAGTGTGTATGGTGGTAAAGGGCATAAAGCAGGCCAGGTAAAGCAGGTAAAGGCAGGTGGTAGGCAAAAAGGCCAGCTGCAGGCGTGAAAAAAAAGGCAGAAGGGGCAGGCATGCCAGGCAGGTGGTGTGCTGCAGGTGGCAGGTAGGCAGGCCACAGCAGGCGCTGCAGGTAGGTACAAGGCATACGGCAGGTGCTGCAGGTAAAGTCATTGGCAGTGCTGCGCAGGCAGCGCCAGCAGGTGGTAAAGGCGCAGGTGGTGCTGGGCCACGGGCTGGCAGGCAAAGCAGGTATGGTGGTGGTATGCAGGAAGGCCGTATTGCAGGTAGGTAAGGGGTAGCGCCAGCTGCCGCTGCAGGTAGTTAAGGCGCGGTGGTAAAGGCCGGCCACACAGCAGGCAGGTAGGCGGCAGGTGCACGGCAGGCAGGTATGCAGGTAAGCGCCGCAGGCGCCGCGGGTGCGCGTAAAAGGTGCGGTGCGCGCCAGCAGGTGGTGTGGTGGGTAGGTGGTGGTAGGTATAACGATCGTCTGCTTGTTCTGTTTTGAGTTATAGATCCCCCGTGGTTTGACCGCGGTTCCCATTACACACTTGATGGTCCCACATCCACTGGCAGATTACCGACGGAGCAGTGTCGCTGCGTGTTTTGATCTGAACTACAAACCAACCCCAATATCAACGGAAATGAACCATAATGAACCCCAGAATTCTACAGGTCTCATGGAATGGTCTCAACAGACCTGCTGGGTCACAGTCACGCTTCGCTTGCTTCCAGCTCCATACATATGGCTGGACGTCTCGGCGAGACTGTCATCGGCCCAAACCGCAGGGGACACATGGGCTTTCATTCCAGGATTTCGCCCTCATTTTTGTCGAGAAAGCTGTAGTGACGTTTCAAAACAGATCTGTGTCCATATCTGAAGATTGTCACCCGGTTCGTAAATACACTCGGGGTAGTTTGAGATAAGAAAATGGGGTTTTGGAAGAAAACGATAAATTATCCACCTCTCTCACCGCTCCTGGGAAGCCGAAGAGAAAGAGAAACTTTTCAGATGCCGACTCCAGCATCTGCATGACGTGCCGCTGCTGACCTCGTGGGGGTGTTGCTCCCCTGTAAGGTCAGAGGGGACCCCCATGCCCATCGCTGGGGCGACTCCCACCAGCACCCACGAGGGCCACCGAGCAGCGTGCTCAGCAGACGTGGCGTCTGCGCTGTGAGGCTGCCGAGTGGGCCAGTGGCTGGACTCTCAGGAGGTTCCCACGGTGACCGTCCCGGCCCCAACCCTGGAACTCCACGTGCTCTGCAGGCGGGTTTGTTGGGGGGCTGGTTGCACCGACGGCCCTCGGCCCTGGGGTCCTCGTTTCCCACGAACCGGCACCGGCACGCCCCGGCCAGGGCCCCATCCTGGCCCGAGCTGAGCCTGAACCATCTGCCGCCCCCAGGGGAACGAGGCTGGAAAACCCACCTCGACGAGGCTCCAACGGCCAGAGTCCGGACAGCGTGAGCGTCAAAACGGAAAAAGACTTCTCTGGGCCAGATGCAATCGATGACTTTAAAATCCATGAGGTTATCACAATGTCAAGAAATGAAGACTCACCGGTCACTTGAAGGGTGGTATTTATCCCGTCTTCCCCTCTGGGTGACCAGAAAGCTGGACTTTGGCCCCAAGGAAGGGGCCCCGCCCCCTTTGCCTCTGCAGGCACCTTGAGCCTCGCAACACTTGGGTTGGTCAAATCGGAAGCACGAGGCGTTTCTCCAGCAGCGAACCTTCCCTCCACGTCCATAAAGATCCAGGACGGCGGGGGGCGGGGGTGCTCCCGGGTCCCACGAGGAGGCCCGGCTGCTGCCCGTCCTCGGGACCTGTGTGGATGGCGGGCGGGCCCTGGCCCGAGGCTGGCGTCCCTCGTGCCCCACTTCAGGGGACTGCGGACATTGTTACCTGCCTCAGCAGCCCCCCGAGCTGCAGCTCTCAGACGATGATCCCACCCCGTGATGCCCGCCGTGGGCCCCCTCTCCAGCTTTGCCAAGCTGGCTTTGTCTCCGGGAGGGACCCTAGTTGCACATCGCTCCTTGAGGGCCACTGTGCGAGAGCCTAGAATGACCCCGGAAAGCCAGCTGGGCTTCCTGCCGGGGCTACGTGACTGGCCGATCTCTCTGCAACCCACGGGCACGCAGAGCCCCGGCGACCCCTGCCCGCCCTTACCAGCCCCCTTCGAACACCCCAAGGACAGCAGCCCCCACGGGGTCCTGTCCTACGATGACAGCTTTTCTTGGGAGAACTCCAGTCATAGCACAATTGTTTCAACACGAACCGCAGACCGGTCCCTGTGATTTGTGCTCCGACTGCCCGAGTCACGAGAACTTCGTACAACAAACCACGAGGCATCTACAGCATCTCAGACAAATGGGAACCGGTTGCCCAGTCCTGTCCCCAGACCGCTCTGCAATTAGGGGGCCTCTGGGGAAAAGTCGGGGAACCGGACAAGCCGAAGGGCCGGGAAGGGGCGGGCCCAGCGTGGGACCTGCCGCCAGAGCGCCTCGGGGGGCCTCGGGGGGCCTCGGACGCCAGAGAATGCCTGGTCTCACTTTCCTCAGCTAGCAAGTGGAGTGACAGGGTCTGCTCAAAGGATGGGCACGGGATTTCGGTCTCTGCACGACCCGATTCTCCTTCTAAAACAGGCGGCTTCGCGTTTCCATCCCGTCCTGCGCCTCGTTCCTGAGATTTGACACAACACACGCTGCTCCTGCCTGCAGTTTCCAGTGAATCAAGGGGCCCAGAGGTCACTGGGTTGGGGGGGGTCCCAGGTGCCTTGGGGCCGGCGGGCCTGGTCTCCAGCTCCAGGTCACACTGTGCAGTGCCACCCAGCCTCTCCCCGAGCGGCTAACTCCCTTCTTCCCGCCATCCCCGTGCCTCTAGGCCCGGGCTGTCCCGAGCCGTGTGCCCGTGCGGCCCTGCCTCATGGCTCGGGGCTCGGGCTGCAGTGGGGTCTGTCTGCTCTTGGTCGCGCGCCCCTCTCAGTTCTTGAGTTTGGTGGGAGGCGGCCCAGGGCCACTGGCTGGCAGGGTGCTGGCTGGCAGGGTGCTGGCTGGCAGGGTGCTGGCAAGGCGGCTCTCATGGTCAGGACGGTGGTGATTTATGGGGACAGGGAGAGGATCACGGGGGTCCGCGGGCTGGTCTGGACTCCTCGACCTCGGTTAATGTGCTCTTTCGGGCCTGAGAGGAGGCCACACGGAGCGTCCATTTCATGGTGATTCATTAGGACTTCCGGGCCTTTCCTGCATGTCTGCTACGATGACGGCCCGAAGCGACCCAGGGCTTTGCTCTCCCAGGAGGAGAGAGACAGCGAATCAATTAACAGCCATGACGCCGATATTCATTCCACTGAACTAGGTTTACTGTGGGGCAAGCCAGAAAAAACAATAAACTGAATAAAAAATTCACAAACAACTGTTTTGGAAATGTTCCCAGTTTTATTGAGCTGCGACAGAACACCGTGCGGGTGCACGGCAGGGTGGCCTGACTCGCGTGTGTCATGACGTGGTGACCAGTAAGTTTAGTTCGCACCCAACGTCCTCGTAGATACAAGAAAAAGAAAAAGCTCAGAATGTCCCCTGGCGGCCTTCACGTGCAGCGCTCAGCAGCATGAGCCGTGGCCACCAAGTGCCACCAAGTGCCACCAAGTGCCCTGCGTCCACAGGACTAGCATCTGGCAGTTGGCACCTTCTAGACCTTCCCCGATTTTGCCGGTGCCCACCCCCGCCTCTTGCAACCAGCACCGTGCTCTCCGTGTGAGCTTAGCTATTGCTTTTGTGAGGTCCCATGTGCAAGAGAGATCACATGGTGCTCGTCCCCGTTGTCTGTCTGACGTATCGTGCTCAGCGCGATGTCCTCAGGGTCCACCCACGTGGTCGCAGACGGCGAGAGGTCATTCCTTTCCATGGCTGAGTAATACTCCAGGTATATACACGTGTCGTTTCTTCACCCATCCGTCCCTCAGTGGACACTCAGTCTGCTCCCATATCTCGCCTAAACACGCAGAAGAGGGATCGTCGGTCACAGGCAGCCCTATTGCTAATCTCTGAGGAACCGCCACAGTGGTGCCACCGGTCACCCCACAAGCGGTTCTGGGGTGTCAGGCGCGGCCACGCCCACGTGTCCCCACAGGGGCGGCAGGCAGTGCTGCAGGGGGCCCCGGTGGGACTTAGTCACCGCGCGGCCCCTACAGAGAAGTCGGCGACGCGTTTGGGAAGCCCGCCCTCCTCTCCCGCCTGCGCGTGCTCCGGCTTCCATTCCCCGTGGGCCGGCAACACCACCGAAGTTTCTCTTCTCCTCGTCCCCCAAAACAGACGGGGTGCCTTTAACCTCTGTGAGGGCGCAGAGGGGGTCGAGCGAGCTGGCTGGGATGTGACAGAGCTGGGCTGGCCCTCTGCCCACCCCCGCGCCCCCCTTCTCCTGCGGCCCCCACCTGCCACCCTGGCCCCCGCCAGCCCCCCCCCACCCCGGCCCCGGTTCGTTTTATTCTTGGCCTGAGCTCGACACTTCCCGCCAGCAGCATATGCAAATGGAAGCTGTCTGGGCAGCCCCAGCCCCGGCGTGTCGCAGGAGGGCGGGGCTTCCGGGGGTTCCTTTATTTTTTGCCTTTCTGATTATGTTTTTGCGTTTTCCACGACAAGCTGGCACTGTCTTGTAAGCAGCAACGTCCTCCTAGTGGGTTTGCGGGGCGGGCGGCTTCCACCTGCCCCCCGTGTGATGAGTGACAAGTGGGGCCGAGAAGAGCATCTTCCTCGTGAACTTGGCCCAGGCCTGGCTGGCATCGTCCCTGAGCCAGACGGTGGGGACGCGGGGGTCAGGTGGCGAGCAGGGAAGACAGATGTTTCCATGTGCGACCAAAACGCGGAATGGTGTGCACAATGGCGGAGCGACCGCTCGTTTCTGGGGACAGGTGGAGGAGGGGGCGACACGCTCCCGGGGGCCATGGGACGCACCTCCCCAGGTAGTGGTGGCTGAGCCGGAGCCGCCAGCTGGGGGCCAGGGCTTCCGAGAGACCAGTGTGGACAGGTGTGGAAGGGCACGGGACCCCCGGGGCTGGTCGCGGGGGGGCCCTGGTTCCACGGAGCCTTTTGGCAGGACTGGCGTGAGGACCCCTGTGCTGCGGGACGAAGGCCGGGCACGCTCACGCTGGTGGCAAGTCCGTCTGCAGTGGCAGCGCCGTTGCCCGTTTCCGCCAGCTGTGGGAAGGGGCCCAGTTTCTCGGCACCCCCAGGGCGTTTGGGGGCGTCACTGTGTTTGTCTTGGCTGTTCTGATGGGAGTATAGAGGTAACTTGTGTGGCCTTAACTTGCCTGATGGCCTCTGACGGGGCCGACCTCGTGTCTTCTGTGGTGAGATGTCCCCGCAGGCCCTTGGCCCCCACAGAACGGTCCTTTTCCTGACCTGCCGGGGGACAGACGTGAGGGGAGGACGGGCAGCTCCAGGGAGACCTCTGTGGGGAGGGGACGGCTGTGTCTGGATTGCGTGGTGGCTGTGCGAATCCGCCCACGGCAGTGAGGACACGCACACACGCTGACCCAAGGCGGGTCTGTGGTTCTGATGACGAGGTGCAGCTGGGGACTCCGGGGGTGCGGGGGGCGCAGGGGCCTCTGCGCCGCCTCTGCCGTCCCTCGGGCACTCTAGTCGGCTCCGGACACGAAGTTAAAGGCAAAGTCGGCCCAACCGCTGGCCACTGGGCTGCAGGAGGGTCATAAAGCCACGATCAGCGTCCCCGCCACCGAGGAGCTGTTTATCCTGAAACAGCCAGGCCACCTCGCCTGACATCAAGTCTCCATGTTCCCTGAAAAACACTCACGAAATCGTCACGTGGGAACACTGTCGCCTTGCACCTGTGGGTGGCAGTCGGCCCCTGCCAGGTGACCGAGCCGTGGGGAGCCAGAGGGAGCAGCCAGCATGCCCCCTCTCCACCCGACACAGTTCCCGGGCCGCATCTGTGTGGGTGACAATCTGTCCTAATGAGAAGCAGTAAAGGCTAATTGTCCGCATAGTCTGACAGGGGTTTCTCAGCTCTTCTGCGTAAAAGAGCAAGGCCACCCAGCCGGCCAGAGCCTGTCACTGCAAACAAACGAGAAAGGGCACGTGGAAGGGGCCTTCGCAAAGGGGAGCCCAGGGACCCGGTGGCCTGTCCCAGTGGGAAAAGCCACCGAGAGAGGCCACTGGCGAAGGGGCATGGAGGGGCAGTGTGTGCCCACGCGGGGAACACCCCTGGCCCCCCTCAGGCAACAGCAGGGGGTGGGGGAGGAGGGTGTGGGGGAACAGCGTGGGCGGGATGTGGGGGCAGGGCGTGAGCAGGGTGGGGCGCTGCCATAGCGGGGTGAAGGTCGGCGTGGGCCGGTCAGGATAGGGTAGGGCTGGCACCGCCTGTCTGCTGAACCTCCATGTGGTGCCTCGGGGGCCGGGCGTGGCCCGAAGCCTGGAGCAGGGCGTCCCGGGCCCCTGGTCCCCTGTGCCACCGACACGGAGAGGGCCTGAGGCTCGCCCAGCATGGCCCATGGGGCCAGGATGCTGCCCACCACGCGCCCGGGAGTGGGGCGCATGGGGCAGGAGGGACACACAGAAAGTGCGTGAGCAAATGGAAGAGAGTGTGCAATATGCTCACACTCACACACACTCACACACTGATGCACACTCACCTCACGCACACACTCATGCTCACACACCCACAGTCACACAGTCACACACTCACGCTCACTCACTCACACACACTCACTCACACTTGCACACACACTCATACCACCTCCGCGACTCCCTCACACACACACACTCACTCGCACTCGCACTCGCAGCTTGGTGCCCACTCGGTGGTGGCTGCACACGGTGACAAAGGAGAGGAGGTCCGGGCTGGGAGGAGCTGGGGGTCCCGCGGGGCGCGCGGCCAGGCCGGCAGGGCGGAGGCGGCTCTGCTGGTCGGGTGCCCGCTGAGCGCCGAGCGGGGAGGGCGGGCGCGGGGCAGGACGAGGCGGGACCCTCTGGCGCGGGCAGTTCTCGGCTCGGGCCGTTTCCCTGGGCACATCTGAGAGGCGAAATCGGCGTGGTCGGTGGCGCAGGGGCAATTGCACTGCCCGAAGCACACGGCGTTGCGAGGCTGGCCGCGTCATCACGTCGGCTGAGACCCTCGGAGCCAGTGCCACCTGCACGCACTGGGCTGGGCCCGAAGGAGCTCCTGCCAGCATGGGACGGGACGAAGCCAGCGCGGGCCGTCCTTCCCCCCGCACGGTCCTCAGCCACCAGGACCAAACGTCCCGAACACCCTGCCTTTGAGGCCCGGTGGTGCAGGGTTTTCTAGGACTCGTTGTGACAGGCGCCCTGACTGCTGTCCAGTGGCTGCCACCACGACGGCGATGCAGAGGAACTCCCGTCTGGCTTTTCGGCTCCATTCCAGACCCAAGAGGAGCGTCGTTAGGTCGTCACACGGGACCTTTGGGAATGAAAGCGGGGCGAAGGTCACCGGCCATTTGCGTTCCAGAGCGCGGCCTCCCTCCAGGTGAGTTTGCATTCTGCCTGTGAACTCGCACCACACGCCGCCCCGTCCGGGCAGGAAGGAGCAGGCCTCCTGAAGCTGACACTCGCCACGGCCCCCGCGGGCCTTCCGGGCCTCAGCTGGCACCCGGCTCTGGGTGCTGGCGGCGAGGGACGGGGTGCCGCCTTCTGCCCGGGCGCCTGGGCAGCTCGGAGCCCGGCTCTCCAGTCCTCCGTGGCTCGTGAGCTGCCTCGCAGCGTTTCTGCGGACGCGTTGACTGGCCTTCATTTCTTTCGCTCGTCACCCAGAGTCCGGGCTGAGCTGATCTGGGGGACGGTGGGCCGTGCCCCTCGCAGGAGGGGGCCCTCAGCAGGAGGACCCGTGTGGGGAGGCCACCATCCTCCCTGCTCCAGGGGCCCCCGGGCTCCTCCGTGCAGCTGGGACAGCCCCGAACTCAGTCTCCGAAGGCTCGGAGCCACCGAGTCGTGGTGACAACCCCGAATGCGCGGGCACAGCATCTGCACCCTGAGAATTCTGCTCCAACAGTTCCCACATCGTCTCGGCTGGCAGCTTTTTTACTTCAGGACTAGGAAGAGTTGACCTGCATTCTAGTGTGGCCCGGGCCCCACGACCGCACAGAGCAAGCTCTATCACCCGAGCCGCAGAGGGGAGACCGAGGCCCTGAGAGGGGGCAGGGTGCCCCCCGCTTCTCGCCTCGAAGGGGCGGAGCCCGGATAGAACCCCAGCTGCTGGCCTCCCCCTCTGCCCTTTCTGCAGGGCTTCGGGTAACGGGGAGCGGCCCCGCGAGCTGCCGAAGTCACCGTGGGCAGAAGGCCGGGGTGCCCCGGATGCAGTATTTGTCTATTTCAAATTTTCCTGTGAAACAAAACAAAACTGCTGTGTGGGGACCCTGCCGGTCCTAGTTAAAGGCTGAATGGCAGTACTTTCCACTGCTGCTTCAAAACACGTGGGGCCCCCACCCGGAGCCCGACTGTCCCATGACGCTTGCAGGAAGGAGCCGCGACCCGACTCACAGGACAGGAACCGAGGCCTCGGCAAGGGTGGGCTCCGTGGGGTGACAGCCGGCTCTCTCCTCTGCAGGGTGCTGCCGGGCCTCAGGCAGAGAGGCAAACGGCCGTGACACCTACTCTGCGGTTCCCCAGGAAGAGGACGCAGTGGCTGACCCAACCCTCCCGGCCCCACCGGGGATGACAGGGCCTGTCCATGCTGGGTCTTCCAAGGTTCGAGGCCCTCATAAGTTTGCATCTGTCCGTTCACCAGCAGGGCTGGACGGTGCCATGCAAAGTGCCAGGTGGTCACCGTCAGCTCTGGGAGCCCCAGCACGCAGCACTGGGGTGGTAGGGTGACCTCTCGGCTGAGCCCGGGGTGAGTGCGTGCTGGTCCCCTCCCCGGAGGCCTCCTCCGAAGTCCTTGCCAGGCCCTTGGGACACTGCCAGCCACACCTCCGACGGTCGCAGTGGCCAGCTTGTAGCCGGTCCCACTGACCACAGTGAGAAAGCACTGGACCACGGGGGCGGCCAGCAGGGCGTTGCCTCAGAGGACACTTTCTACGCTGCTGTGTCAGCTGGACAAGTCCCCCATGACAATGGCTTGGTGTCAGTGCATGAGGTGGGAGCTTACGATGGAGTGGCAGACATAGGCCCGCCCTCAGGAAGGGGCAGGCGGCTGCAGTGTGGCCGAGCACTAGGTGTGCTTGGCAGGACTGGGCGAAGGAATGAAGGACACCAGGGTCTGCTTCTAGGTCCAGGCACCGCTGAAGGGACCCCAGACAGTCCGAGAACAGGTGACAACGAGCGGGGGTCTGGTGCTGGGTGGGAGCCAGAGGGGCTCTGTCCCTCGCCCCACAGCCACCCTGCCCCACGGGGGGCTCTCCTGGTTGTCAAAGCACGGGTGGCACGTTCCCCTGGTCCCCGCACACAAGCGCGTCCTGAGCCTGGAGCGCGCTGCTCACGGGGCCGTAAATCCCTCTGGAATGCCGCCCCCGCCCCTGGCCCCAGCCCAACCACGACCGGCTGGCAAATCCGAGGACAGCTTGTGCCCATCACTTTCAGAGGTGACTTTCATGTCCACGGCACTATTAGTTGTTCACTGTGGAGGACTGAACTCCGGGACAGAAAGTTAACTCACGCAGGAGACCCACAGCCACGTCGCAGCAATGTCTGCCACGTGGTGGACGGTCAGGGCTGCGTGTGGCACGGACACGTGGGAATCAGAAGCTGGACCTCATAGATGGCCCGTAAGGTCCCTTGAAGCCCTGTTCACTGTGAGCGTGACTGGTTATGGGATCCCTTGCTTCTCATCTACGCTGCGTAGTTCCCGTACGGCTGTGCATTAGTGACCGAGCGGCCACAGGAGCCATATTCGACGACGTCCAGGTCTGCACGTAATCAGCTATGTGTTCATTAACGGCCAGTCACACGCGTCAGCTTTATAATTAGTTATCGTAGGTAAACAAAGCATTTTAACTGGTACGGACAGCTCGAGCTGACTTCCTGTGCGCTGGTTTTTATCTGTAAAATGAGTTGAGACGATTAAATGATCAACCGGACAGATTCCGCAGCCGGTGAAGCCGACTCCGCAGCCAGTGAAGCCGACTCCGCAGCCGGTGAAGCCGATTCCGCAGATGGTGAGAGTTTCGAGCAGCGTCCGCTCCCTCCCTCCTTTCTCCCCTTAAATAACAGCGCTCAGACATGGACCGCGGCCGGACACCTGCCCGTGCGTTCTCTCACTGCGTCCATGTCAGGGGAGGGTGTCCCCTCACTCCTGCACCCCAAACCAACACGACCGAAGGGATGGTAGCGTCCCACTAAAATCCGATTTTTATTCAAGAAAACGATATCAACCTCTCTGTGCTGTGCCATCTTCAAGACCATCTTTCTTTCCGTGTGTGTTAACAGACAACCATGAGTATCCGTCCTTCTCACACGGAGCCTTTGGGACACCGAGTTTGTAAGTGGGGACATGCCAGGGTCACGGCGCCCGGAATTCCTGTCGGCAGGACGACCGAGCGGGTGGGGTGGGACCTGCCGCCTGTGGAAAGAGCCGCGTTAGCTTCACGCACCATCTAAAAATGCGTGAGGAGCGGCTGGCTGTGCCTGCATCTAAGCCCGTTTGATACAGAGCTATTACAACACGAAATATTTTTAAGACAAATGATACATTTACTTATATCTTTGATATATAGTTTTGAATAGTTAAATATGACTTTTTGGGGGTCTTATCTTAAAAGACAGACTGGCTTAGATTAGATACAAGTAGTAAATTTGACTTTTTCTAAGAAAAACCCATAAATTTTTAAATCATATTTCACTCGTGTTAAACATGTGGTTATTGCATTACTAAAATATATCAAAAGAGTTTGTGACTTTTAGAAAGTCCGCAATACGTGGTGGACGGAGCGTCTTTCAGTTATTTTTCCCGGCTATTTCCAGTGCGTTTTATCGACAGGAAGCTTCCAAGTGGAAAAGCAGAACCCTGTCTTTAAGTCTTCGACTAGGATTTTCTCTCTGGTTTTGAATCGTGACGATTTTAACCCCGTATAGTTTTATTTCTTAATTCAATCATTTAAAAACGAAGCCATCACTATTTTCAGTGGGCCCTTTAAGGGGCTGATGATCTCACATAACCCGTGCCCCTCGGCTGCAGGGGATGAGCGCTGAGAACATGGACGTCGGAACCTCGCAGGTCTCGAGGAGCAGCGTTTGGGAGGAGCCGTGCCCAAGGCCGTGACGTCCTGGAAGGCATGGCTTGGGGACAGAGTGGCTTGGGGACAGAGTGCCCCAGTGGCACTCCTGCAGCCCCGGCTGGCTGCAGACGCAGCACCCCACCTCTCCCCCGCAAAATGGGTGGGCTGGAAACCCACCGAGCGTCGACGTCGGCGAGGACACACCGCCAAATTTCAGTTCTCAAGTGACCATCTGGAATGTGTCTATTCCCTCTGGACGGCCTGCTCGATGAGGACGCAGCCCCGCCTCGTCCTGCCCGCTCTTCTGGTCACTCCGCTGCTGGTTCCTGCTCCACCGCCAGGGCCGTCCCCACCCTGGCTGGTCTCACTGGTCACACACACCCAGGATGATTTCATCCCCTCTCAAGGTTGCGACCATCACCCACCAATTGTGTGCACCCCAAACTTTACTCCCGGCGCAGTCCCTGCCTGGACCTCAGTCCCAAGGCACGTGGCCCGACCCCGCACGTGACCGTCCTCAGGCATTCGGCCTGCGAGGCAGCGCCCTCCGCCCGTCGGCCAGGCCAGAGCGCCAGGCTGTCTGCCTGCCCGGACTCCTGTCAGCAACACGTTCCAGTAGCCACGACGTCTGTTCTGTTGACTTTATCGCCAGATTCCCCTGGAACCATCCGCTCCCCGCCATTCCTGCGGCCGCATCGGTTCCGACGGTTCTCGCGATCCCTCACTCCGTCTTTACAAGAGCCGTTTAACAGGGCTCGCTCCCCGCTCCCCTGATGCTCAGCCGACAGGACAGCCGGGGGCCCCGCTGGAACACAAGCCCAGGCCCACCTTTCCTCCCGGGGGAGAGGCCGAGCGGCACTCCGTCTCAGTTAGCTGGAGCGTCTCGAAATGATGATGACAGACGGCGCCCTGAGCGGGCTGGCCCTTCCCGTGTGGGTGGGAGCCGTCCTCAGAGGCTGACCAGGGGAGACCCGGGTTCGCGGGCGTGTCACCTGCCCGCCCCTCTAGGCTCTGAGACTGACCCCAGGCAAGGAATTCCCAGGGGAGGCTCCCGGGGCGGGCTCTCCCGCTGAAGACGCGGCCGAGCGGCACTCACAGGCACCTCTCTGCCCACGTGGAGTTTTGTGCTAGGAAGTTCGATCGTATTTCTTGTAAAACCATAGCGGAATGCATCGCCTACTACCAGGAGCAATAAATCCCTGTGTGAATTCCATTCCAGGAAATGTTTAGTCTCTACAAGTGGAGGCATCTGTTTTCTGTTGTCGAAGATTTAAATCCGGGTGACCTGGGGTCTCCTCTGGCTCCCAGAGCCAGAAAACCAGACGTATCGGCCAAGAGCTGCAGGCTGCTTAGCTCTGCCGTCCGAGGCCACGGACCCTTCTGCCACCTTTAAGCGGAGGCTTTTCCCGAAGCCCCAAAAGGAGGTCTTGGCTCGCCTGTCTTCTGCACCCTGGGAGACTCCTTGGAGGAGGGGCGGGCTCCGAATGTCACCGCAACTCCCCGGACCTTTCCACCGTGGTTCCCGCGCCCCGTCCTCACCCACGCGTTTTCACAAAGCTGCCCTTTCCGCTTAACATGCGAGGGAGTAATGCAAGCCCCGCATTCTCCCCTCTCCGGATCGTCCCTGTTTGTGTTTGGGTCCCACACTTCCGGCTGGGATGACCACCACCTGCCTTTGCATCCTGTTTTGTGCCTTTGTCCCCTTCGCGCAGACTCCCCTCTGCCACCCCAGCTTCCAAGTCGCCGCCGGAGCGACCTTCCTGAGGCTCACGTGCCGGGCCGGCTCCCTGCTGTGAGACGGTTCAATTTAGGCACGCACGTGTGTCCGTGTGGCAGCTGCTCAGGGAAGAGGCTGTGACGTGGAGCTTGGAGTTTGCCGATGGAGGTGACAGAGGTGATGACGGCACTGAGAGATTCAATATCCGAAGATTCGAGAAATATCTCAGAAGAGGCGAATTGAGGATTTGACCACTTCCCTCTGAAATTCTGAGTGTAATGGGATTTTAAACGAAACTTTCCCTGTGGCTTCGAAGGCCTGACAGCTGAGGTCCAGGCGTCCAGGGCCAGTCCCTCCTGAGGCCTTGCCCCTGCCACGTACACGCGTCTGCTCCCTGTGTCCCACGTGGCCGTCTCTGTGTGTGTCTGTGTCTTCGTCTCCTTGTCTCATAAGGACACAGGTCGCATAGGATTAGGGCCACTCCAATGAGCTCATTTACCCTTCATCACCACCCGAAAGGTCCTGTCTCGAAATACAGTCCCACTGAGGGCTAGGGCTGTGACATGTATTGGGGGACACATTTCAGTCCACACAGTGGGTACAGATGGAAGGCGTTGAACCTCTCCACTTTCTCAAGCCAAACTCAGACCAGGCCGGAGGAGGAGGGGGAGGGGACGGCCTGAGAGGGGACCGGGCAATGGCACGCAGTCTGTCCTCTGTGACCACGAAGCACTAGGGCCCGCAGAAACACAGACCGGGGCCGGAAGTTCTTGTGTTAGGGGCAGTTTGGAGAAGAAGCACAACCACTTTCCGCTCGGACCCACTGGATGCGAGGCCGTTCCACGAGCTGGATGAACCGCGCGGCCTCTGCCAAGCTCAGCGGGCGGCCAGCAGGGGGCCGAGGCAGCACCTGGGATCAAAGCGGTGCCTGGGGGGCAGCCACTGAGCCGGTGGCCATCCCTGGAAGCGGCAGCCACCGGAGCCAGCGGCCATCCCCCGCTCGCCCTGGGCAGGGCAGGGGAGTGACCGCAAAGCAGGAACGCGGGTGCCCAGCGCTCTTCTGATGAACTGCCCCTTGTCACAGAGTCCGCTTTCTTTTGTTGAAGAGAGCGTGAGCTATCTCGGATGTCGAGTCACTTCAAGACTTTATTTTGGGGATGGTTCCTTTCCAGGTGCTCACGCATTTGATGCGGACAAGTAAGAAATGAACTAGGGACGTGCGTCTACTCTTGTTCCCTAGGGATTCGCATCTGCATAAAGTGCAAGTCATTACGCTTAAAATGAAGTGCGAGCTACAGTATTCTCCTTATTAAATGTCGCTCAGCCTACAGGTGCTGGGTGACTCCTGCAGGCTGTCTCCTGTGGCCACGCGGTCCCATCGAGTCTGACGTGGCCGTCACCTCGCTACTCAGAATTCAGGAGGCTGAAGCTGGGCCGAAAATCCTCAGTTACAAGCGTCCGCGTTCCCCCGAGGAGCCCGGACGCTCGCGCTGGCGCAGAACTTCCCGCCTGGCTCGGAGGAAAGCTGGGCCCCTCCCACCCGCGGTCCCGGTTTTGGCTGCGACACTTAAACTTTTCTCTCCCTGGCGCTTAACGAGAGGGTGAGGAATGCACAAGCTAAACAAACCGAAGGGAAGGACTCTGCCAAAAACGAGAAGGGGGGACACCAAAGCAGAGGGAACGCGAGCCGTGGGGGAAGGGGGGCCTCGGACGGCCGAGCCGGTGACGCGGCGCACGGCCCCCCGCTCGCCCCTGTGCCGTGGGACGTGCGGTCGAGTGCGGAGTCGTCGCGAGGGCTAGACCGCGGCCAGCAGGAGCGGTGTCGGGGCGTTGGGAACAGCGGCCAGTGTGTCTGAGCGTGTGGGGCCATCACCCTCTGCGCTCGCGACGCGGCCGCGCCACCAAGACAGGCCCGACCGCGGGGGACGCGCGGCTTTCCGTGGCGGGCACTGGACACTTCTCCTTCGGGGTGCTCTTGCCCAGGGCCCTATGTCGTGTGAGAAGCCCCAGTGAGCGTCTCTGACTGGAGCGAGGCCCTCTGGTTCCACGGGGTGGCCACCATCCAAGACCCCACCACAAGCGGGCCGCTGGCGACGGTCACAGCAGCCGGAGGTCACGGCTCGCGACGTGGCCCAAGCACCAGGGGTGTCCATTCCGATCCACGCAGGGGATGCACGCGCTGCTTCCACATCAGTATACACTTTCGGAAAGTGACCAGGCACCCAAGGCCGCGGTCACCGTCACCCCGTCAGCCGGCCATCGCACCCGTCCTCCACTTTGCGCCGTCTGCTCGCACCCCACCCACACTCTCTCTGCCACGACTGGCATAACCTGGGGTCTGGAGCCTCTGGGGTCTGAGGGATGAACAAACGGCACTGCCACCTCGTGACCGAGAGGCACCCGCTGGGCTCGCCTCGGAGACGAGAAGGCAGAGCGCGTGGGGACGTGTGGCCAGGGGCTCCGGCCGGCCCGAGGTCTCTGCCTGGATTTGCGACAGTCCCGAAGGGGGAAGGAGGGAAGGACAGGGGCCAGACAAGGGGCTGGAGGTGCAGAGGCTGCACCTCTCCACCTTTCTGTCAGGAGACCTCCTGTCCCTGACTTCATGTTGACCCCTCAGGCCACCAGGGTCCCCTTTCCCTGAAGCACCGGACCATTCTCTGATTTTCATAGCTGCCCACAAGGCCTCGTGGGCGGTCCTTGAACTTGCTGTGAACTCTGCAGCCATCGCCCTGCTCCCCAGTGGCCGGCCCAGCCCGTTCCAAATGCTCAGGATGATGATTGTGAAAAGAATCCCGTGGCTTCAGCAGGAGGCCAGCCAGACCCAGACTCTCTGGGGGAGGAGGGCTGTCACGTCCAGGGGACTGCTCTGCATACTCAGTGTTCATAAATCATGGTAATTAACCCATTTACCGCTTGCCCCGAGAATACTCCCCAGCGGTGCTTGCAGCCACAGCATTCTCCCCAAGATAACTTGTGGATCACAGTCCTAACCTCGCCCCCAAAGTCTGCGAGGAAATATTTCGCTTTTATTACTATTTTCCCATCGCTCTAGAATATCGATAGTTTTTGGACACAAATGACATCATTCTATTTATAGCATTCAGCTTTTAGTAGTGGTATTTCCATTTACAAAATAAAGGAATTCTCGATTGCTGAAACCATCAAATCCTAGAAAACGCAGCATTCCTACACGTGATGTTCACTGAACGCGGGCAGTGAGCAGGCAGCGAGCTGTGCGGGACCCAGCCGGGGACCTGAGGCGGGCGGGGACGGCAGGGGAGTGATCGGGAGGAGGCTGGCACTTCCCAAGCAGACCGCCTGGCATGGCGGGGACGGCAGGGGAGTGATCGGGAGGAGGTTGGCACTTCCCAAGCAGACCGCCTGGCATGGGAGCTGCTCGCAGTTCTGTTGTTTTGTTTGTTTGTGTTGCCAGAACGCCCTAAAGCCGAGCAGGGCTGGTCCTTCCTTGCACAATTCGACATCCGGCCAGGCACATGCCGCCCCTCGCCCCTCGGGGGCATCCTGGCCAGATGGCTGAGCCAATGACCCTTGCAGCGCTGCTCCGGCTTGGAGGGACATGGTGTCCCCATCAGTGTGTCGGCCGGCAGAGAGCAGGACTTGAGTTAGTGAGTCTTGATTGAAAGCCTGGCCATTTCTGAACTCTCCAGAACCTGGTACATCCTTAAACGTCCTATTAGGAGGAAATTAAAGCCCTGCCGGGCTGGTTAGAGATTAGTAACAGGAAATCTTATTATAAAGAGAAAGGAGATTTCATATTTCCTCAATACACGGAACGAGCAGGCAACATCGACTCACTGCTTGACCTTAAGCACGGAACTGGGTTCTGCCGCCTTTGTGTGAACTCGCTCTGCTCTTTCTGCGGTGGCCGGCGCTCGGCCCCGGCTGCAGTTCACAATAACTTGCCACAGGGACCTGAGAGCGGACGGATTTGCAGGGATGAGGATGAGCCCACTCGACGGCTGCAAAAATCCTCTCTCTTCTCTCTGTTTCTCCTGCTTGCTTTCCTTCCAAACGGGCCCCTAGTTACAAAGTTCATTGTGGAAAACTCTTATTTTTTGAAAGCTATTTCAGTTGAGGAATTATGATGAGGTTGTGCGTCATTACTTGGGTGACAACCCCAGGGGACACAGTGAAAATTCTCTCTCGGCGGCAGTGGGGGAGGCAGGTGGTGGTTGCGTCCGAACCGACACAAGGTGCCAGCACTGCGAGGACTCTGCATGGTGTAGCCGGGTGCCCCGGGCAGGGTGCGGGGTGATGGTGGGTGGAGGCCGCCCCACCTCGCGCCTTTATTAGACATCGTTCGTGCATCGTTAAGGGAACTCTTTTTCATTCTGATTGTTGGTTGGAAATTTCGATGCTTCTTCGGGAATATTTCTGAGAACAGTGAAGGGGAAGATGACCTTGGCATTGCTACCTGGAGCCTCTGATTCTGAAGGTCCCCACTTCCCTGATGGGAGGGTGAAACAGACTGGGTTGTGCGCGGTGTCACTGTGGTCCCTAAAAGTACCGTCACCGCAGTCTATGATGCCCTTGGGGAGATGGCGAGACGTCGGCCAGGAGGCGGGCACACTGTCCGGCCTCTAAGTATCTGCTGTCCGCTGATGACTGGTAGACCAAAGACAGCTGAGAACGTGGACCTTGATCTTGGGACACTCTCACTGGTGCCATTACTTTTCGATTGTCATTTTTACAATGTCTTTTGCTTACATTTTATTAGGTAGAACAACCACTGACAAGAGCAATATAACGTAGGCCACATATACACTTTTCTCAATGCTGAGGGGACTCCAGGATCAGTAAAGAGAATTAGGAAACTATAAAACAAAGTCAAATATATAGATATAGTAAGAATTTTTAGTTTAACATCTTCTCTCCGAATGCTAAAGTCCGCAAAGAGACCCGATTCCTCTCATGAGGAAGAAAGGCTTTTAAAGGCATTTTACAAAGGACTTGTTTGCAAGTGGGACATCCAGATGCCCCATGGCTGTAAAAAATGTTGAGACTGAAAATGACTGCCCCAGAGGACCGTAATTCTCTGTTTAATGTGGCTTAGCTTACATGAAAATCAGACTATTTATAATACTAAGAATAGTTTAGTTCTCAAAGTTGTGGTAGACACAAAGTTTTTATAGAATAATGATCGAACGTTGAGATACTGGGCTGCGTACGACTCTGCTGTTTCAGATAACTCCAGTTGGACAGAATTTTTACTGCGGTTCCAAGCATCATCTTTATTCGTCGCCATTTTAATAGGTACAGTTCGGTGGTTTTCAGTACCTTCGGAAGATTGTGCCACCCCCATCCCGATCCAATTTCATGGCGCCAGGATGAAAACTGGTGCTCGCTCAAGGGGATTGCCCGTCGCGTCCCCGCATACCCTGGCAACCACCGGCGACTTTCGGTCTCCACGGATTTGCCCATGCTGGCATTTTCGTATAAATGGACTCGTTTGATCTGTGGCTTTGCACATCTGCCCTCGCCCGCTTCATCCCTGATGATTTCCAGGTTTGCCCGGGTTGGAGCAGCAGCGCTTCACTCCGCTCTTTCGTGGTTGATGACACCGATTGCATGGAGAGACCATGTGTTTTCCATTCATCAGTTGACCTGCGTTTGGGTTCACCCCGCTTTTCGGCCGTTATGAATGCCGAACATTTGTGTGCAGGTTTTGTGCGGATGTACGTTTTCAGTTCTCTTGCTGTCTACCTAGGAGTAGAGTTCCTGGGTCGTAGGGTGACTCCGAGTTTACCTTTCTGCAGAACCGCCAGGCTATTTGCACGGAGGCTGCACGATTCTGCAACCCCACCAGCAAGGCACGAGGGGTCCGATTTCTCCACGTCCTGGCCAACGCTCGTTATTTTTTTTGTTGTTATCTTAATTATTATAGGCATCCCCGTGGGCGCACACTTAATTTTGCAAACTAATTTTTCCTGATAGAATTTCATAAACTCAGAGGCCAGCCAGTTTTTTCCTTTTCTTTTCCTGCCAAAAGAGAGGTTTAACACATCCCTTTTTAAAACAAAAACACTCCCAGTTAGAAGTCATGACTTGTTAGTAGCGTAACTGTTGGGATTGCACCAGCTTCAAAGCTGATTCGTGCTGTAGTTGTGATGAGAAGGGCTTTTCTGTTGTCCTGACATTAACAAGTAGTCCCCAGATCTTGGAACCAGGAGGCATTAAGTACTTGGCGTTCTAAGGACAATCACAGCAAAATGGGAGGCAGACGCTCGCCCAAAGTTTATTAAGAGTTGGCCTAACTGACTGAAGCGCAGTCATCAGCCCGCCCGCACACTCCCAGCCTGCCCAGAAATGCCCACCCACGGTCTCCCTCGGGACTCTCGTGGTGACTCGCCCGTCATCTGCTGCTTTTTCAGGAGCCCTGAAACCAGGACACTCCCCAACTGCTCACTCTCGGCTCCATTCTAACGCCTTGGCATTCACGCTGTCCCGTCTCATAGTCCCCCATCGCTCACAGTTCTCAGAGGGTTCCTCCAGCTGTTTCCCAAGAGGTTTGCTGCCAAGTTATAGTGCCCAGTCTGTGCGATGGGCTGGTCCCGGTCTGCATCGCCAGCCGGCTGGTGCCTCCTGGGGTCCAGGTCCCCGTCTGTTGGCCATGGCGTCTCCTAGGGGTGCCTGGAGAGGTTTCCACCAACCATGGGTTCCCTGCGGAGGGCGTCTGCGGGGGCCCAGCTCCCACAGGAGGGGCCGTTGGCTTCCAAGCTCCTCCGGCTCTGAGGACAGGCACCCATAATGGCACCGGCCTTCTCCGGCGACGTCGGCTCTCGTCCCAGCCACGTGCTCTCCGCGGCTCTCCGCGGTGGCTGCTAACGCGCACGCCGGTCTCCTTGACGGACACTGCTGTTGCACGGGGACACCGCTGTGAGTGAATCCTGTCCCCAGAATAGGCACAGCGATGTGGAAAATAACGTCAGTCAGAGCCCTCTATGCTTACGGCGTGGTGGCCGTACAAGTAGCAGAAACACACGCTCAGTGCTTTTGAACTGTTCTTAATTAAAAAAAATTTTCCGCCCTATTGCAAGTGACCATAACGTTAGGGGCCGTCCTCACAGCTGGGTGCTGTTGCTGGTGCAGGTCACGTGGAGAACCCCACAGGGACCATGAGGCTGCTGCCCTCAGTGAACCCGCGTCTAAAGGCCTCGAGGTCCGGAAATGGAAGCGCGAAGGCCAACCAATCAGGCGGCGAGGGCCCGCCCACGACAGCCAACCAGGAGCGCCCTGCCTTGCGGCCCCGCCTCCAGCCCTTGGCTCCGCCCCACGCCCCACCGCTGCTGTCAGTCAGCTAGGTCTTGGCGCTTCCGCTTCCGGCCTCTCGGCCTTGGCGCTTGCCTGATGAAGTCTTGACCTTTGTGCTGCCGCTGGGTTCATCTCCGGGAGCCGTTTACTAAGGCGGTTTCCTCTCCCTTCAAGAACCGCCGTGATTCCAGCAGGCTCCTGCTCACCCCGAGCTCTGCCATTGCACCCAAATGCTGTGACGGCGGGGGCTTCAGGCTTTTTCGCAGCTTCTATCAATGGGAGATACGATTTAATTATGAAGAAAAACAGCAGCTGGAGTCCCGAGAGTGAACTTCTCTGGAAATAGGGCCTCTGCAGATGACCGCGTTAAGAAGATGTCATTAGGGTGGGCCCTAATCCCAGCGACTGGCGACCTTACTACAGGGAGGTGTGGACAGACGCAGGGAGGAGCCATGCGGAGACGCGGGACCGGACGGGAGTGACGCAGCCACCGGCCACCAGAGGAGACCGGGGAGGGGGGGGAAGGGTCCCTCTGGCACCTGCCCCGCCACTTCCGCCCTCTGGGACCTGCGCACACCTCACCCGAGCTGCTCAGGCCCTTCCCACTTGGGCTGTGAGACTCTCATTACTTTGGGTTCGATGACATGACAGTCGCTTGTGCTTGTGGCCTGCTTAGAACTGATGAGGTCACTTCCTGTGTAACTGCACAGCACCGGCTCCCTGGGGGTTTCGTTTTGTTTCATTTTCTCCCCCATAATAGGCAGTGCTGGGCTTCCAGGTGGAAGGGGCCTCAGAGCTCATGTCGTCCAGCCGTGACACTTCCCCGATTTCAGTGGAGAATCAGGCGAAGGAAGAGGAACACGTGGGTTGGAGGAGGTTGGCCTCTTCTGAAGCCCTTCCTGTCACCTCTGACCGGGTCCTGTAATTCCACCGAGAGGTACATAGGGAGGGCCACGGGCAATGCAATGTGCACATGGCAATCCACAGCCTGTGAGGCGGCACAGCTGTTGTCCCATGCTGCTGATGCGGACATAAGAGTTCAGTGGGCGAATGGATATGGAGAATGTGGTACATATCCAGACGCGATCTGGAATATCACCCAGCCATAAAGGGAGTGGAACCCTGCCATTGCCGCAACATGGGGGACCCTGAGGGAGGGCGCTGTGCTAAGTGGCGTTAAGTCAGACAGACAAAGACAAATACCGTACGATCTCACTCATACGTGGACTCTTAAAAATAAAGAGGTCGCAGATACAGAGAATGGAGATGTGTGGCGGACGCAGTGGGGGGAGAGGTCAAAAGTACAACGTCCCGGGTATAAAATGAGTCAGCCTGAGACGCGGTGGACGGCATGGCGTCTGTCGTGCGTGACACTGCAGCGATCCCTGGGAGCTGCTGAGAGAGCACGTCTTGGACGTGAGGTCCCCTGTAACGGGGGGCGCAGCGATCTGCGCCGATTCCATTGTAAACTACGAGGCGGGCCACGGTCCTGGCGCCTGAAAGGGCCAGTTCTGGTCTGTTACTGGGACGATCACTGTTCGGTAGAGAGAATGCTTTGTGGAACTGAATTTGACAGCAGGGTGCGAAGCCACCTTGTGCTGCCGGAGTCACATAAAAGCACACGCGGCTCTGGTCTGGTCCCCTCCAGACAGACTCCACCTCACCGCGGGGACGTGGCCCCATCCAGAGTGTGCTGAGTCGAGGCCGAGGCACGTGGACCCCAGACACTCACTGAGGGTGGGCCCTGCCATGCTCGGGCAACCCCTGCACAGCCCAAGGCCACATGTTGGACGTGTCGCTGGGGACTTGAGATGCAGTCAGTCTCTTCCTGACAGTGGTCACAGACTGAGAGATGATGATGACAGAGATGAGGGAGGGATGTCTGGGCTGGAGACAGACAGCTTTGTCACTTGTCACCTCGATTCTGGGCATCTGAGTGGTGACGGAGGTCTGTGTACACAGCACATTTAGAGGCAAAAGAAACATCCAGCTTCCTGTCCCCCAGTGACCTGGCTCTCTGCCACGTCCCCTGCGGGCCTGGGCACAGGACGCAGGCTGGCCAGTGGGCAGGGTTCATAGACCATGCCAGCCAGCTTGATATGGACAGGGAACTGCCACAGTCAGAACTTGGAATGGGCATGTGAGGACAAGGGCAGCCCGCCCACAGGTACAACCCTTGTATCCTGAGATTCTAGGTACTTTCCAGTCTGTCCTATTTGCTTGTTGTTCCCAGGGTGGCCTGTCTCCCAACACAGCATAGTCATCTCATTCCTGCTATAAGAAGCTGATTATTTTCAGTGCTCAGCCCCATAACAAGCCAGTCTACAGATGGGAATCAAGGCCCAAAGAGGTTGGCAGGGTCCCAAACCTCAGAACATGTGGCAGAGACTGCGCTTGGCATGCCTCGAGGGTGTCCTGTTAGGGTTCATTTGTGTGATGTTATTTCCAGCGTGTGCTACCTCATTCGGGATGGGAAATGGGCTGCCATTAACCAAGGACAGAACAAATTTAAACGAGAGCTCACTTTTTCCTTTTTCATAAAACCAGACTGAGGGCGGAGCATCCAGAGCGGCTCTGTGACCCAGGGCCTGGGGTCCTTCTCTCCCTCTAGTTCTGTCCTCAATGGCTGGCTCCCTACTCATGGCTTCTCATGGCTCAAGATGGCTGCTGGAGAGCCAGCTCTCACGTCTTTATTCCAGGATGAAAGCAGGAGGGAGAGAAAGCAGACCAAAGAGGCCTGGGCTGAGCTCTGTGCACTTCCAAAGTAGCTATTTCAGAAACTTCTCCCAGCAAATCCCACTGCCATCTCATAGGGCTGAGTGGCAGGGCTACATCCAGCTGTAAGGGAGACTGCACGATGCAGTTGTCAGCTGCTCCCCCTGCACCTTGACATGGCAGTTCTGATCCTAAGGAAGTAAGGAGAGTAGATATGTTTAAAGCCACTAACATCTCCGCTGCCTGTGTCATTGACATTTGGTGGCCTCCGTCTGCCATATTCTTGTTTATTTGTTTCCGATAAAGCATAAAGCCCTTTCTGTAGGCGTGTAAAGTCTCCATTTGTACCCAGTGGCCCTGGGTGGCGGGAGGGGAGCCCTCCAGCTTCCTTGCCCCCACATTTCACGGAGCCTGCTTGTTTTGCCCTGTAAACCAAAGCAATGGTCAGCGGGTTCCCATGGGTCCCCAGCCACCGATTCACTGGGGCCCAGGCTGGTTCTCTCCCAGGAAGCCCCGCACTCTGCCATTGTTCCGAGTCTCACTGACTCGCTTAGGTCTGATTCTGGCTCTGGCGCTTCCTTGCTGTGTGGTCTTGTGCAAGTCACGCAGCTTCTCCGGGCCTCCCCTTTCTTCTCTCTGCAGAAGGGACAGGAAGCAAGCTACCTCAGTTTCTCTCTGCTGGCTGTGGCCGCTGCTTCTCTGCTCTGGCGTCAGGCGGCTCCTTATTTTCTCAAGGACTATCTGACTTTCTTCTTTGTCAGGAAAGAACTGGGCATCTTAGCACCGTGAGACAATCACCCCAGGAGGCTGTGCCCCTCGGTATCTGATAGCTCGTGGGAACACCAGCCAGGCGGGCTTCGTCTTCATTTTTCATTTATTTAGTATACTTCTAAATCTCATCTGAGGTTCGACAGGGAACAAAGCAGCTGGACGCGAAAGGCAGGGCTGCTCCCAGCTGATGGGCTGTAGACACCGAGTCAACAGGCGCTTCGAGGGGCCTGTGACCACGGAGACCACGTCATTCGTCATACCGAGGTGCTGACTGATGCAGAGGCGTGCTCAGCCCGAGGAAACAGGCTCGGGAGGAAAGCACGCATTCTCTGCCCGGCAGTGACACACAGGAGCAGGTTGTGAGCCCGAGGCCACGTGCGTTGGCGGTATAAGATGAAGATACTGTCTTGAGCAACCGACGAGCCGTGGGCCACCAGGAAGATCCCAGCTCGTCCCCAAGCCTGCTTTGCTTTTCCCTCCAAAAATGTACTTCATTTAAGAAAATTAGAAATGCCAACAAGTTAGACCTAAAGGTTAAATATGTCCAAGCGTCAAAATGTGACGCTATTGCCATTTTCTTCTATTTCCCTCCGGTCTCCATCTATGGAAGGCCCCGTCTGTACGACTGACGCCGTGCTCTGTGAACAGCTCCGCGAGGGATTTAAAACTCTCTGCAACCGTGTTTTAAATGAACGCGGAGTGGTTCGGCGACTCGGGTTATTTCCAAACGTACTGCGATGAGTAACTTCGCGCATAGAATTTTGGGGGCATGTTTAGACTTGTTTCTCTTGATTATATTTTTATACATTAAGTGTTTTTCTTTTGGTCAGTTTTACTGATGTGAATTACTGGTTAAATGATATAAACATTGGGTTAAAAGATATGGGTATTTTTTATAGTTTTTAACACATAAATACAAATTGCTTTTGAAAATAGTTGTATCAATTTATACATCTACCAGGATAGATCATATGTTAGGCCACAAGCTAAAATAAATTTAAGAAATTATATCAGCCAACTTTTTCAACCTGAAATTAATTACAAGAAGAAAACTGGAAAATTCACAAATATGTGGAGATTAAACAACATGCTACTGAATAACCAACGGGTCAAAGAAGAAATCAAAAGAGAAATGAAAAAATACCTTGAGACAAACAGAAATGGAAATACAACATCCCTAAATTTGCGCGATGCAGCACAAGCAGTTCTAAGAGGGAAGTTCAGAGCAGTAAACACCTACCTCCGGAAACAAACACAAAAATCCCAAATAAACAGCCAACTTTATGCCTCAAGGAAGGAGAAAAAGAACAAAGCTAAAGTTAGTGGAGGGAAATAACAGAAATTAGAGAAGAAAGAAGGGAAATGCAGACTTAGACGACAGGGAAGGCCAAGGGCACTGAGGGTGTTTGAAAGTGTAAACAAAACGGACAAACCCCTCGCCAGACTCAACAAGAAAGAAAGGCTCAAGTAAAATCATAAATGAAAAAAGAAACATTACAAATGACGTCACAGAAATATAGCAGATGATAAGAGACTACCGTGAACAACGAATGCCAACAAACTGGACAGCCTAGAAGAAATGGATGAATTTCTAGAAACATACAACCTTCCATGAATGAAATGCGATGAAACAAAATCTGAACTGACCAATTACCGTGATTAAATAAATAAGTGATCGCAAACCTCCGAACAAACAAAAGTCCAGGGCCAGACGGCTTCACGGGTGAGTTCCAGCAAGCATTCAGCTCAAAATGGCAAGAAGATTTCAACAGACATTCTCCCAAAGAAGACGTACAGATCACCATCAGGTACAGGAAACGTGCCCCACATCACTCATCAGGGAAGTGCGATCGGAACCACAGTGAGACCACCTGGCACCTGTCAGGATGGCCGTCGTCAATAACACAAGAGACGTGGTGAGGACGTGGAGAAACGGGTGCCCTCGTGCATGGTGGCGGGATGTAAATTGGTGCAGCCGCTGTGGAAAACAGTATGGAATTTCCTCAAAAAATTGAAACTAGAACTACCAGCGGCCCCACTTCTGGGTATTTACCGGAAGGAAACGAAAACACCAGCTGGAAAAGACACGTGCACCACGGCGTTATTCACGACAGCTACGGCGTGGAAACGCCTCGGCGCCCACGGATGGGGGAAGGGATGAAGAAGCGCGGTGGATACGACACACGTGACATCACACACACATGACACACATGACATACACGTGACACGTGACACACACGACACACGTGACACACATACACACGATACACATGACATGTGACATATACATACACATGGCACACGTGACATGCACGGCATGTGACACATATATGCACACGACACATACACACATGACATGCGACATTATATATGCCATGGCATATGCGACATATACATACACATGACACACACGACATATATATACACATGACATGTGGCATTATAGATACACATGACATATGCGACATATTATACACAGACATATACCCACACTGGAATATGATTCGGCCATAAAAAAGAATGAAATTTTACCATTAGTGACGACATGGATGGACCTCGAGGGTATTACGCTGAGCGAAATAAGTCAGACAAAGACAAATGCCATATGCTGTCTTGTAATGTGGAATCTAAACAAACAAAGCCCCCACCTCAGGTACAGGGAACAGACTGCTGGTTGCAGAGGAGGGAGGTGGGTGGGGGTGGGAGAAATGGGTGAAGGAAACAGGTAATGGCATCTGTCTGATGGGCCTGATGGGGGAGACAGACAGTAAGCCGGGAGGCCGTGCACCGGGCCGAGGCCAGCTGGTGGCGGAGGCTCCCCAAATGTGGAGGGACGGAGGAGCTGTGACACATGGGACGGAGGGCAGGGCGGGCCAGAGCCACCCAGGCGTCACAACAGAACAGTCGTGAGACGCTCAACGGTTTCTGCTCACTATGAGCTCCCCAGGCCTCGCGTCCTTCCAGAAAATGCAGGCTGACGTCCTGCTTCCTGCCGTACTAGCCACGGCGACCAGGGAGGGACCGCGTTTGGCCCTTCCTCAGCAACGGCTGACTTCTAAGTGTAGGCGCCTGAAGGACACGGAGCGTGGCGAAGAAAGCCAGATGTGATGCAGGCCTCGTGCCGTCGCTCAGCCAGCCCACGCCCCGCCGCGGGCTCACACTCCGCTCCAGGTCGCGGCTCAGAAAACGTGTTACGAAAAATATTTGGCATAGTTTGGGGATGACCAGGTGAAAGTTAAAACAGATCTGAAATGTGCTTTAACTCTCGTGAATGGATCACTTTGTGTGTGTCTTCCAAGTTTCAGGCGAAATAAAATCGATTTTTTTTTAAAGCAGAAATGTTCTTAGTTGCTAAGGATTTATGTCTGGCTCAAAACCATCCCGGTTTCATAAACCTGAAATTCTTGTAGATTCCAGGAACAGAGATTTCAGCTTGAAGGTGAGCGCACGGAAAATTCCAGCTCGTGCTGAGCGCTGCGGTGACTTCTGGAGAGAGAGCCACTGAGGTGCTGGCCGAGGATGCGGTCAGCGGGGTCGCTCCGAAAAGGGAGCAGCAGGTGTCCAAGTGCGCAGCCGGGAGAGCCCGCGGGCGGACTGGGGATGTGACGTAGAAATCCAGGCGGAGCGCACGTTGGTGGTGAATGGAGGAGACGCAGGGTGGCAGTTCTCGGAGTCACCTCCCGGGTCAGGGGGGCTGGCTCATTCACTGTTCCGCGGGCGGAGAAGGTGGGCTAAGGGAAGTGGGGTGTCTGAGATGAACCCAGGTTTCTGGCTGGAGCTGTGGGGTGGACAGTTGCGCCATTCGCTGTAAGAGGAAACTCAAGAATTAGGGACACTTTGGAGAAAATGATTTCGCCTCTCAAAACCTTAGTTCCTTCCACAAAGTGGAGAAAACATCATGTACTCTGTAGCTGTTGTAAAATCGGGAAGTTTTATGAACCATCTAAAATGCATGGAACAGAGAGCACATTGGTGAAACGTTCCTCTAGCCCCCTGTCCCCAGCCCCCAGCCCCTGCGCCAGCCCCCAGGCCTGTTCCAGGAAGGAGGCCGACCCTTCCCCGGGCTTTCTGCCCCGCGCCCGTCGTGGTTCATCTAGCACGGCCCCGAGCTGCTGTCATGCCACTCATGGCCTGAATCATGGTGAGGTGCCGCTGGCATGCAGTCATTTCCTGGCGGGGGAATGACATTTTTATATGTTTTAAGAAACAGATCGGGTTCTTTGCGCTCCCTGCTGGTTCCCCTCTCTCCCCTTGCCGGCTCCTTCCAGCACAAATAGCCAAATCTGACAGAGAGCGTGAGTTAGAACAACCCAACAAAAACAAGGAGGACGGTTCTGAACCGCACCAGG
>NW_024352780.1:962320-977333 GCF_902729225.1 Pteropus medius
TTTACAGTCCTCCCCAAAGTCTGCGTACAGGCGTGCGCGTGCGCATGCGCATGCGCGTGCGCGCGCGTGTGTGGGGGACGGAGAGGCGCCTCTGGAGGGCCCGGGAGTCCTGCTCTCCGGGCGGTGCTTTTGGAGGCGGCGGGGCCTGAGCCTGCGGGGGGACCTGCCTGCCGCGGCCGGAGTGGACGCCCGCCCTGGACCGTGCGCTGCGGGCAGGCGGGGGGGAGTGCGGTGCTGGGGAGGCGGGTGCACGCGTCACGCAGCTGCATCGCGGGTGCGCAGTGCCACCAGAGCTTGGGGCCGGCCTGGCCTGGCACGTCCACGGCACGTCCAAGAGCCGCACGCGAAGGGGCGGAAGTGCATGACGCACCCAGACCCCACCTGGGCCGGGGGCTCAGACCACCCCCCCCAAACTGTAAGCGATGCTGATGCGAAGCGATCTGCTTCGTAAGGATAAATTCTCTATAGAGTGTATCTGATAAATCATTTTCCCCTTGATCTCTAAGAAGAGCACACAGGAGGTCGTGACTGAGCTAAAGTGGTCTTTGTTTCTGAGAAAATGTAGGACAGCTGGCATTCTGTCACCCCTGGTCCACGGGTGCCCACAGCCGACTGCGGCACCCCGCCCTCTCCCCATCTGCTCCCCGAGGCCGTCCCATGGAACCTGCGTCCTGTCTGTGCCTCGTCCGTCATGGCTTAATTGTTCTGATTAGAATGAAGTAATGATCAGATTTTTCCAGGGAGCTTCATTAGGCGGAGGAAAAATTAAATTTGCCAAGGCAAGGAGGAAACGTTTGAATAAAGATTATGACCAGTGATTGAATTTTAGGTCCCCGAATGCTCAGTGTGATTCGATTCTGACACACGCACCAGGTAATGAGGGGGCGAAGGCCTGGCCTTCCACGCAGAAGCCTGCTCGTCCACGGAAATCGCCTGGTGCTGGTGGTCAGCAAGTCCTGGGCGGCAGGTGGCCTCTCACTCCACAGGCAGAGCCTGGCCCCGGCAGCGTGTGGCGATGGGCCCATGCACACCGGAGACCCTACGACGCACCCCACCGAATCCCAAACGCCTCTGAGGAGGGCGAGAGCGTCTCCATGTTGCCTCTGAGGTAACAGAGGTCTCGAGAGCCTGAGAAGCCCAGTGGGAAGAGCGGGACTTGCATCCTGTCCTTGTCTCTACGCGGCCCGGTGGCTCCGGGGCTGTGCACGGGGGCAGAGGACCCGGGGACCCTGCCGGGCACAGTCCGCGCACACCGAGCCCTCAGCGCCGGCTGTCCTCCTCGGCGTCCTCCCGCTGCCTGCCAGCCCGAGGGCGGCCAGGCCGCCCACACACGCCCGGTCTCATGGATATTGACGGCCACTGACCAGCGAAGGCAGCAGTCGGTGGCAGGGAGCCCGCGTCGACATGGCCCTGATCCACGGCTGATGGGGGACACTGCTCGCCGTGGCCTTTCTGAGGCTGGGCTGTCGCTTCCTGCGGCCGAAGTGCGTCCCCGGGGCCCGCATGCTGGCACCCTGGCCACGGCCCTCAGGTGAACCTGCCAGCAAAGAGGGCTTTGCAGAAGCGGCGCCGTCTGGAGCAGGAAGGGTCCCCGTGCCTGAGCCTGTCCTTCCGCGAGGGGCGTTTGGACGCAGACACGGAGGGGGACCACGGGTCCGTGGTGCGTGGACAGAGGCCTGGAGCCCGCCCTTCGCCCCCTCGCAGCCTCAGCCTGGGGAGGGACCCGCCCGTGACACCTTGGACTTCCGGCTTCCAGACTGCGAGGCAAGTCCTACGTGGCCTCTGCCATGGCAGCCAGTACAGACCGAAGCTGCGACGTGCACAGAGACCGTAAGGCAGACAGGGCACCGGCACAGGGACCTCTCGCCTTCGTGTCTCCTGAGGCCTACGGCACAGGGGGGCTTAGCCGGGCCTTCCCGTGACGCTGAAGGGGGCCGATCGAGCCCTGTGGACCCCGACTGACTCCTGAGTTCCCTGGAAGCTTCATCCCGACTACCAGGAAAGCTCTCGTGGGCTTCGCTGTCTGTGTCTCCTCCTTCGCTGACGTCGCCGTCACCCTCACTCTGCTGGACAGCACCGTCCCCGGGCACGGCCAGGGCCCACACCCCGGTGCCCTCATTGCGTCCACAGTCGGAGCTGGAGCTGAGTCTGTCCACGGTCCCAGACCCGAGTCTGCGGGGCGGCCAGGCCCGGGCCCAGGGCAGCGGGTGAGGCAGGTCCCACGACCTCACCGCCACCCAGGACACTCCGCTGGCAGTGAGAGTCACCAGCCCTTGTGACTGGACCTTCCTCGGTCGGCTTTCTCATCGTCTGGCAGGCGACAGGCCCTGGGCCTCCAGCCACCCGAGTCTGTGGGGTCCGGCCCACCGGACTGTGCCCATCTCAGCGCTGACCGCGGCGTGGCCAGTGGTCCTGCTTCCTGCCCACCGCGCACATTTCTGCCTGAACGAGTGCCGCGTCCCTACCTGGTCACCAGCCTGCCTGAGTGTCCTCGTGGTCCGTGCATGCCGGTGACCGGTGCATCAGCAAGTCTGCCAGGGGGTGGGCCGCCCGGCAGAGGCGCCTTCCTTCTGCTCGGAGCTGGCCGATGTCTTCTGTCACCAGAGGCGGGACAGCCGCAGGGACCCATCCGTAGCCCCGGGGGGCCCGGCGACCCCAGCGCTCTGTACTCGCTGGCTGAGCGGAATTCCAATCATAGCATCTCGCCGTGTGGCCTGTTTGCCGGCCACACAGGGCCGGCTGGGGCAGCCCTGCTGACCTCTGAACTTTGACCCTCTAACTGAAACAAGGTGGCATTCCAGGGCCACCAGAGAGTGACTCTGAACCTCCTCACGTCCCAGGTCCCCTGACGGTGATGAAGGGCGTGCCTCGTCCACTGCCCTGGTTTAAAGGCGGAGGAGGGGGAGGGTCTGTTCACCGGCGGGAGGGCCGGGTGACCAGGTCCCCTTTCTCCCGCACCGGAGGCTGTGTCTGTGTGGGTTCACTGTGCGGACTCAGTCGGCGGGGACAGGCCGGGAGAGACGTGGGGTAGGTAGGCCACAGACGACACCCAGCCCTCTGCCGCCTTCACACAGGACTTGCAAGGAGCTTTGGTTTCCTGCTTTGTGGCAGAAGTGTCTCTGCTCCCCCCGCCGTCAGGCCGAGTGACGGTGCTGTCCCCAGGCCCCTGGTCTGGGGACGTTCAGTCTGGGAGAAGTCTCCACCGCACAGATCCACGTTTATGTTTGAAGCGTCCACGCTGCCACCGTGAGAACCAGCGTTCGCGTCTGGGGGGAGCGTGAGGTTGTGCTCTGAGTCTGAGACGGACCAAGGCCATCGAAAAGCAGGACACACGTCAAACCTACAGAGAACAGCGACACGGCCGTGCGTGCACCGCCAACGTTCTGCCGTGTTTGTGGCAGTTTCACTAAGAAATAAGGCCCAGAGAGGCCGCGGAGGGCCCAGCGCCCGCCCGCCCTCGGACTGCTGCCTGCCTTTCCAGGACCAGTGCCGCACGGCACACGGTCCACAGACGGCCCACAGTCGGAGACGCGGAGTGACGCGTTTTTACATAACCGCCTCCTTCTGGAACGAACTTTTTCACTCGACATTTTATTTTTGCGATTTAATGACACAGCAGATGCCACGGAATGTGCTTGATTTCACCGGTGGGCAGTGTCTCACTCGCGTGTGCCGTGCCCTCGGGTCACGATGGTGCACACTCACGTGGTCTGAGACCACCCCGCTCCCCAGCCAGCCAGGCCACCCCATCGCTCCGCCTTGCACATCCAACCATGAAAAATGGCCGAGTGAGGAGCAGCCAGGGCGTTGCAGTCTGGGCACAGCCCAGGGGACCGTCCGCCAGCTCCCGAGTGCCGGCTCTCGCAGGCGCACGCGGCCGCCCTTCTCCGACGCAGCTCGGGCCAGGTGCTGCCCGCCCGCACCCAGCGCTGCCCTGCCTGCCCAGGACGTGCCCACGGTGGGACGGTGACACGGGGCGGCCACCCTCTCTGTGCGAGGCAGCGGGGGGGTCTCCAGGTTGGGGCAGGTTTTGTGTGGACGTCAGTCTGCATTTCCCGGGATGGACAATCAAGAGGGTCGTTTCTGGGTCATATGTTGTCATGTCTCATTTCATAAGAAATCCTGGCTACTCTCCAGAGGCCACGCCGTAGACCTGCCCCCCGCACGTGTGGGGGGATCTCTCTGCACCCCGCCCCCCGTTTTGATGTTGCTCTCTCTGTTTTCGCCGTTCCCGTGGGTCTGTGGTGGCATCTCGCGGTGGTCTGACTCTGCGCTGCCCTCGTGGCCGGCGACGTCTGTGTCCTTGATGCGTTTATTGCCATCGGCACATTCTCTTTGGTAAAATGTCTCTTGAATCTTGGCCCGTTTCCTAACTTCATGAGCTGTGCGCGCGGCATTGCGCCGAGAGCTTCGCACCCTCTCGGCACCGGCACCGGCACCGGCACCAGCCCTCTGCCGAGCGTGCGGGTCATGAGGATTTCTACCCCGCCCCCCCGTCTTCGCATGGGGTTTGCCGAGCAAACATCTTAAATTCGATGAGGTCTAGTTAATCGTTTTTTTCTGTTATGGCTCATGTTGATTTTTTTCTTCAGTTTTTCTTTTTTCGAGGATGTTAACATTTTAGATTTTACGTTTACGTCCGTGATCCATTTTGAGTGAACTTCTGTAGACGTAAGGTGTAGGTTAAAATTCTTCCCCCTTCCTTCTGCTTCTGCACGTCCGATCATGCCGGCGCCATCGCGGCAAACATCACTCTCCGCCGCCGGGAAGCTTTCGTCAGGCGCGGCCGGGACTCTGCTCGGTCCCATGATGTCCGTGGGTCCCCCAGCCACTACGGCACTGTCCTGATCACTGTCGCTACGTGGCACGGCCGTGCCCACACAGGTCTCTGCCCTCTGCGCTCTGATGCAGCATCTGCGAGATTTACAGATTTCGTCAGCCAGAGACTTTGAGGAAAACGCTGGCCCTCCACAGGGCCCTGGCGTCACTCTCTTAAAGGTCGGCTCACATTCCTGAACGCTGACGATCGGCTTTCCTTGCTCCTGGCCCGACAGCAGGGCCAGGAAGACACTAAGCGCAGGCAGTAGCTTCTGGGAGCAGAGGCTGAGGGGGCGGCCTGGGCGCGTGCCGAGCTCTGGGACGGGGAATCGCAGGCCGACCGCGCAGGAAGCTCCCCTAGGGACTCTCCTCTCCGAGGCCAAAGGCTAGTGCTTGGCGCTACTCAACCAGTTCCCTTATATTTACAAAACCGAATAGTGAGAGGCATCAGGGAGGTCAGCCTGGCCGGCGTCCTCCGCCACAGGGAGGTCACGCCTTCGTTATGCAGGCGCTTGCCCACCGAAGGCGTGCCCACGCCGGGCAGTGGGCGGTGGCACTGTTGGGGCTGCCACACCCACGGGTGCTGGCTGGGATTTGGATCCCTTCTCTCCCACCCCAGACGAGCCAGCGGGAAGCCAGTTAGGGAGCGGGGTCTAACAGGGAAGCTCCTGGATCTGCTCCTCCCCTCCCCGGCCCACTAGAGCCGCTTGATTGCCAAGCCCCTCGGTGTCATGTTACAGGACCAGTTATTTAGGACAAACCTGCAGACTGTCCCCTCCAAGCCAATCTGTGATGACCTCTCATGTTTTTAAGGCTTGGCTGTGTCTCTGGGGCCCTGACCTGAGCTGCCCCTCGGGCTCCTGGCCTCAGCGGCCTCCTGTGTCACCACCAGTGGAGTCCGTCTCCTAGGGAGGCCCTGTCAGGACGGACACCCGGTGGCTCACGGGGACATCAACACTGTTCCCACTTAAAGCTGCTCTTTAAGTCAGCAAAACAGAATTCGTTTTCAAAGTCAAAGAACTCAGACGATCCGCTGGCTTTACGGTTTGTATGATCACCGACGTGGACCAGCATGCGCCACGCTCCCCCGGGGGCCTCTGTAACGGAGGCCGAGACAGTGAAAAACGGTGAGTCGGACGCTTTTGTCAGTTTGGTGGAATTAAATTTCTCAAAAAGATGGAATTAATTTAAAAAACTATATAACCCTTGTCTTCACATATCGACAGTCGTTTAAATGTGATTATGATGGGTTGGATTGTGTTTCCCCAAAGACACAGAAGTGCGAGCCCCTAGACCTGTGGACGTGACCTTATTTGGCACATGATCAAACTGAGATGAGGTCACGAGGGGGCCCTGACCTGAGGTGACCGAGTCCTTACAAAAAAGGAAAATACCGGACAGACGCAAACACAGGGACGCGTCACGGGAAGCTCGACACTGTGCTGCCACGGGCCTGGGGACGTGACACGTGGGCGCGGCCTGCGCCAGCCCCCCCATCCAGGGGAGCACCGCCCTGTGACGCCACCATCCAGCTGGGGCCGCCGCCGCTGCTTCTGCCCGAGGCGCTGTCACGGCAGCCCCAGCGCCACCGGGACGTCATTCCACTCGTTATTTGGGACATGATTACGGTTCGTCAGGCTCTGAGCTGGAACAGAACCTTCTCCAGCAGCCGCTGGCTGACGGCGCGGTCACGTCTTCGAGAATTCAGCCTTCTCGGCCCCTCCACGTCCTCGTCCTCACGGCAGGTAGGGCAGCAGTCCCGCGTCCCGCCCACGGCGGCCTGAGGGCCAGCCCGGCGCACGGCCACGTGGAAGGGGGTGGAGCCGCGTCTGCCGGCAAGGTGGGGCAAGGTGGCTCAGAGCCGGGGGACCGTGCCTGCTCGTGAAGTTGCCACGGGCAGCCCGCGAGGGCAGCGAGACTCATCTGGAGGGCCGGACGCATCGACGTGTTTGTCTGGTTATTGTGGCCTCTGGCATATTTTGTAAATCATATCTAAACAGTTCTATTAGCTTTTTAAATTTAATTAGCTTTCCTAGTGATGTCCATCAGGGGAAAAATTCCAGGATATTCTCGGACACATGAAATGGCTCAAAAAAACAGGAGCCAGCAAAACGAATGGCACCCGCACGCACGACCGTCGCTTTGCCATCGTTCTGCTTGACACGAGAGCTCGTTTCTAGACGCTTTTCGTCGGAAATGATTTCGGACTTACGAGAGCTGCGGAAGAATTCGGCGAGAGCCGCGCACCCTCCGTCAGACCCTGCGGACCCCGCTCGCCCGCCATCTGGCCCCTGTCCACGCGCGCACTGCCCCGGGGCTTCTGTCAAGACTCCGCTGCTGTCGACTGACTGCGGCCTGCACAGCACTGAGGGGGGCGGGAGGGAGTGACACGGAGCTCGGCGGGCCAGGGGCTGGGCCGGGGCTGGGCGCTCGCCTTCCTGGATGTCCCTGCCTGACTCAATCGCGCTCATAAAAGCGAGTCGAGAGGGCACTGTGGGGGACGGTGCTGGCATCTCCAGGGCGCACGGGCGACCTCGGTGGTCTGGCCACCCCTGCCAGCCGGGCATGGATAATTTGGGAGGGAGCTGCCCAGGGGACAGTCCTTGTGCTCAGTGAGAAGCGCCCACTGCAGAGCTCTCCCGGGCGAGCGGGCAGCTGGGGAGGACAGCCAAGGGGCCCGGCGGGAGAGGACGGGCTGGCGGCCCACGGCATTTCACAGCCGTGAGTCACCCGTAAAACACAAAGGACGATGTAACTTGTAGGTGGTTATGGGTCGCTCCCGGCAACTAGTCCTTCCAGTTTCTAAAGATACAAATCTTTATTATTAATCGTTAAGATGGAGAACACTGCCTCGGACTTAGGAAATTCCCGCAGACCTTTCCCTCAGATGCCAGCACACAAAAGAGGCTCTGTCCCCAAGGCCGCCTGCTCCCATGCCAGTGCGTCCCCGCTCTGCCCCGGGAACGCAGCGACACCCACTGCGGAGACCAGGACCCTGCGGCCGGGACACACCGGTGACCGCGCAGAGCGGCCGGCCTGCCGAACAAAACCAGGTTAGAGGTTCGCTGCCACTGAGAACTGCCCACACCTAACCAAGAGGATGTCGGAGGGGCACAGGCACGGCCGGCTGGGCCAGCTGCCCGGGACACGGGTCTCAGTGCCACGGGCTGTGACCCACGAGGGCTCCCAGTGGCCCATGCTGCATGCCCGCAGCACCGCCGGCCACGCTGCACGCTCAAGCTGCAGCCCCCTCGAGCTGGGGTGTCATCGGGCACCTGAGTGGGATCAGGTGCCCGGGAGGGGTGAGAATAAGGTGCTGTGGGGCTTTGACCTGGCCGTCTCTCCTTGTCCTTCACCCGGGGGCAGTGGTTCGGATATGGTATCTTTAGACACAGCACTGGCTTGAGCTATATTCCTATTTTTAAAAAACTTCATCAATTCCTTTTTTATCATGAATATGGTTTAAAAATCAGCAATGGATATTGCATTGCATCAAACGCAGTCGTGGAGAACGTCAAATGCTAGTCTCCATTTCTGATAAAGGTTATTTAGTATTTCTAATACTTACACATTTGTGTTCCTGATTAAAACTCATGATCATAGGGTCCACCCTGCGTCCTGGGGCCGCACGCTTGGCTGTTCTCTTCCCGCCTGTCTGCACCTCAGGAAACTTCCTTCGAGTTGCTGCCCCTCCTCATTTCTGCTTTGTGTAGTTACTGGGCTCGCTTTCCCCACTACGCTTAGCTACGTGCTAACTCATAATTTATCTCTATACGGCTTGTTAAAGGAGTTGTTTCTTGGGTTGATTCGTTTTTGCTGTTTTTTATTAAATGAGGCTTCCGCCTTTGCAAATCCCTTCTTTCTGCTTTCTTCGTTTGTGTGGCGTGTGCGTGTACATGTGTGTGTCTGTGCGTGTGCATGTGTGGATAAGCATGTGTGCATGCACGTGCACCGTGCGTATGTGCGTGTGCATGTGTGCGCGTCTGCGTGTGTGCATGCTTTCATAGTAATGCGTCTCGTGTGTGTGCTTACATGTGTGTCGTCTGCGTGTGATGCTGATACTTGCATGTGTGTCGTCTGCGTGTGTGCGTGCATGTGTATGCGTCTTTCGTGCGTCGCGTGCATGTGTAAATCTAGATGAAGTGCGTGCATATATGATAACGTCTGCGTGTGTGTGGAAATGGAGTACCAAATTGGCCAATGCGTGTGTGTGAATGCGTGTGCCGCGTCTGGCATTATTAACTGTGTGTGCGTCTGCGTGCATGTGCATGTGCATGTGTCGCGTCTACGTAATGTCTTTGATGCATGTGTGCGTCTGCGTGCATGTGCATGTATGTGCCTCTCGCGTGTGTCGTCGTGCATGTGTGCATCTGCGTGCGTGTGCTCCGATGGCCCCACCCTCACTGTGCTCGGCCGCCATCCTGGGGATCCCGGCCACGGGCCAGACCTTCCTGAGTGTCTGGGAGGCTGGGATTTCCGTCTGTGCCCCTCGGTCCCCTCGCTGGTCCCACTTGTAACCACGAGGGAGAGGACACAGAGACATTGCTGCCACCATCCATCTCGAGCTGAAGTCACACTGCACATTTTCATCATTAAGCCGTTCGGGTCCGGCCAGAGGCCACCTCGGCACCTGTGTCACCCACCCTTACGAAACACACGAGTGGGGCTGTGACTTGGACCAGGGACTGTGTCAAACCTCCTGTAGGACTTAAAAGATAAAGTTGACAAATACATTTTCATTCACTTACCCCAGTAGCTGGGTCAGCAGAAGCCCTCGCCGAGGGCTGGTCTTCCGGCCTGGCTCCTAGGGGGGCCCCAGGCCGCTGTTCTGGACGAGGCGACCGCGGGCTGTCGGAGCAGCCAGTGACCTTGAGCAGCAGCTCATCCAGCAGACACGCAAACTCGTCCAGGCAGGGGTGCTGCGGGAGGGGCTCAGGTCAGGAAATGCTCGCGGGGCCCGAAGCATCTCGCGGCCCCGGCTTTACGTGGCCTGTGCTCTGTCGGCGAGCTCGCTGGGCCTGGGAGAGGGGACCGGGGTGCCGGGTCTGGACCCCCCATCTCAGTTCCCTCCTTCGTGACGTCACAGGCAGGTGTGCCCATGCCACACACAGGCCTGTTCCTCAGTGCCAGGGTTCAGAGTGCCTGCCTATATGAAGGGCTGTTCGAAGGACTTGAAGGCCACGTGCGTGGAAAAGTGCCTGACGAACAGTAACGTGCTGTAAAACACACAGCATCATGGCTGCACCCGGCTGGCCTCAGAACGCCTGGGCGCTGCCCAGTGTCGGCTGAGGACCCAGCTGGGCGTCAGGGTGCAACTTGTCCGCACTCAGGTCGGGGTGCCTATACTCAAATACCCGACTAAAGGGACAGAGGGGGGCGTGTGCACGAGTGTGTGCTGGGGAGAGCCACGAAGCCCACCCCACAGGGTCACTCTAAAGCATAGGGAGTTAATGGAGGAGAATGTGCTTGTAAGCTGTAACGTGCTTCAGGACAACCTGTGTCTCTGCAATGACATGCGGCACAAAATCACCATCGTGCTTTATCAGTGAGAGCGGGAATCCGCAGCGAAGCCGCCAGCCCCGGGCCCCTGGACTTACGTGGCCCTCACGTGCCTCGGTCCCCTCCTGCCCCGGCCGCGTGCAGGCCGTCCCCCACACGCAGGCAGCCGCGTCTCTAAGTTGCACAAGAGACTGGCTTTGGAAAGGTTTTCTTTTTCGGGCAAAAGTCATGAAGGAACCTCTCAGCTGAGAAGAGACAATAAAAACAAATTTCATGTAATTAAGCGGAAAAAAATAGCCTTTTCAATTTGTTCGACTACAACGTGGAGACGACACGCGACGATGCTCTGCTTCCTTCCGGAAAGACAATCGTTGCTTAGCAAGACAATCAGCCGACGCTCACGAACTGAGCCCAACTGCAGCGAGCTGAACCCCGCGCTGGGCGTTAACGCTGCTCCAGAGATGCTGTCAACGCTTACAGCCCAGGACCGGGGCTGCGGGGCCGGGCCGTGCTCCCGGAGGCGCTGCAGCTCACCGGGCCCCGGCGAGCCCCGCCAGGTGGCGCGGGAGCCCTGCTGCGGCCGTGTGCGTGCTCGTCCCGGGGGACGGGAAGGGCACAGACGGGGCACCCCGCTCCGTCATGTGCGTCGCGCGGACGAGCCAACGGCCGCCTGTGCCCAGTGGTCCCAGGCTGTTCCTTCTTCCGCTGCGGGCTGCGACCTGCTCGCTCGAAAGCCCGCGGCACTGAATTTCTACGCGCTCGAGTGTTTGAAAAACAGCCCGAACAAGCAACGTTTTAGCCGTTTAGCACCTGCTTTGCATGCCCCGCAGAACCTTGCCAGGTAGCTGTCACTCACTGGTGATCGGGGCCCCTGGACGTGGCTGCCCCCGAGAGCGCTCTCATCCAGACTTCCTGCGTGCTGCCGGGCGGCACCCCCACACACGTGAGGCCCCGCGCAACCCTCCCCCAGGCCCCCTCCCCCTCCCCCCTCCCTGTGGTGGCCCCGCCGGGCAGCCCTGGACAGGCTGGTGTGAGGGGCGTCTCCCACATGCTAACCCGTCAAGGATCGCCCACACACAGCTTCGTAAGTGGGTAAAAGCTCTGCAGCTGGCGGGGAGCCAGGGACAGCATCTCGGTGACACCACACTTAACGCTGTCTTCTGAGAGTGCCAAGGACTGATGCCCGCCGGGCCACAGGGTGGGGAGACTTGGAGGGGGGCAGTGAGGGGGAGGGAGCAGCTCGTGCAGGGCCCCGTGCGCCGTCAGCGCTCAGGGGCACTGTGCCCAGTTGGGCATGGAGCACGGTCTCCAACCCTGAATCTTCAACAGGAACACCTGGAGGGGTTCCTGACCATTGGGCTGCTGGGCCCCATCCCCGAAAAAGGGTGCGGTAAACCTGGGTGGGACCTGGGGAGGAGCTGGCTGAGAGCCTGCAGACCAGGGTGGCAGAGCAGGGGACAGCTGAGGCGGGGCAGGTGGCCAGATAAAATATAGGATGCCCTCATATTTTAATTTCAGGTAAACAACAGAAAATGGTTAAGTACAGGTACTTAAACAGCGATATACCAACTCCAAGGGATTATTCATCATCTGCTGAAATTTGACTATTGACCGGATATCTGTAATTTATTTGTGAATCTGTCACACTAAGTGAGGGCGGTGGGGGAAGGTCGGGGGAGCCTCTTCCTCCACTGAAGGAGTTTAAGCCAGTGGCTGTGTGCGTGTGTGCACCTGTGCGTGTGTGTGCAGTGTGCACGTGCATATGTGCAGAGTGAGTGTGTGTGCACCTGTGCGCGTGTGCACACACTCGCAGTGTGCAAGCACAAACATGTGCCTTATCACGCGCACATGTGCAGCGTGCAGTGCATGCGCGAGGTGTGCACATGCTTGTGTGCAGTGTGCATGTGCGCGTGTGCACACATGTGCATCTGTGTGCATCTGTAGACCTGTACCGTGTGCATATGTGTGCAGGGTCTGTGCATGTGTGCGCACATGCATCTGTGTGTACATGTGTGTGCAGGCGCGTGTGTACATGTGTGTGCTGTGACTAGATTTGCCAGTAGCAGATCAGTAGGAGGGAGGTGCACAGGGAGCCCTATTCCTAACTCAGCCCTGAACTCAGAGAACACGTCCCATGACGCTGGCTGATGGCGTGACGCTGTAAGATGGAAAAACTTGGAAAATAAGGTGAGGGACGGCCTGCAAGGCCGCAGCGAGAGATGGCAGGAAGGGCCGTGGCTCAGTGCTGCCCGGGCTGGGGGGCTCCCTGGAGGAGGCGGCACCCTGGACCGGTCGGTAGTCCTGCCAGAACTGTTAGGCCGACTGCTGAGCCCCTGCCTGGAGCAGGAGAGAAGGGCCTCAGGGAGTGGCGGCCACGAGGTCCGGCCTGCAGGCGGGGTGTACACCTACCATCCCAGACCACAGTGCGCTCACGCCCGCAAGGAGGGTCACGCAGAGCAGAGCCGCAGTCCGCCCGCCAGCCTCGGACGGGCCGGGAAGCGCGCCTCCGTGGCCGCCGCCTGGCAAACGCGGCAGCAGCCGGGAGAAGGCGTCTGCGAAGGTGCCAGAGGCCGGGGCCGGGCTGCAGAGCAGGAGGCTTCGCAGGTGGGCGTGGGCGGCCAGCAGAAGGGTGCCTGCCAGCTGCAGGGAGAAAACCGAAACCGCCACAGGTGACTTTCTGGGCGCTGGGTCACGGGGCCCCAGACTCACGCGCGGGCTTCTAAATGCTTTAAAACAACAAAGGGTTTGGAGAAGCACTTTTTGAATTGTTGATCACATCATCGGGGTGTGAGAACTCAGCCCCCGAAGGCCTGTCTGTCTGGAGCACTCTGCCCCGCCCTGCCCCAGGGCCCCGCATCGGCTCTGCCCTCCCACCGCCAGCGCCGGCAGCCCCTGCTCCCTGCTCCCTGCAGCCCGAGCTGCTGGAGGCCACACTTGCTTCATGGCCCCCGTGGTCTTTGCTCCCGGAACCTGGCAAGGCCTCAGTAAAACACACCACTCGAGAAAGAACAGGAAAGGCCAAATGTGGGGTAGGTTTAGCCGAGGTAATGGCCTAGGCACTGCGGGGCATCACAGGCCCAAGACACACACGCGTCACTCCCTCATGCACACAGCCTGGGCGCCGACAAGCACGGCGGACCATCGGCCAGTTGTCACAGGTCCACATGGGTCTGCATGTTCACCAGCCACCGCTGGGCCCTCCTGAGCCATAGCACAGCCATCTCTCCGTCCCACAGGGCCACCAGCCTCCATTCCCGCTCCTAGCCCTGGCCCTGCACCAAGACCCCTGGCGGGTCCACTGGAACCGCCTGGTACCCCCCGCTCCCCAGGTGGCGTAGCAGGCCATCAGCAGGAGCAGGGCTGGAAAAGTAGCATGAGTCCCGCATCCCCAGTCTCTATCCATCAAACCGCTGGCTCCCTATCCCCTGACCCTGTGCGTCCCTAACTTCTGAGCGGTGGGAATTCTACTACTTAGTGTGGACACGATGCAGTTATATCCGTCTGGGCCTCTGTGGGATGCAGCGGCCGGGAAGAGCTCAGCCCCCAAGGGGCACGGCCCAGGGCCACCCTCATCTCTGGATTCAGACCCCGTTCTTCCCTTTGCAAAAGAGCCAGGCACCATCTTGGTCTGACCATGAAGTGGGTGGACCCAAGAGGCCACGACCTTCCTGGCACTTAGAAAAAGCTCGGCAGTGGCACAGACCATTTGCGTCCACGCAGTGGCGGCAGCAGGCCTGGGTGGGCACGGCGCACGCCACGCTGTAGCGACTGACCCCTGCTGGCATCGGGGCCCAACGCGCCCATGACAGCCCAGAGGACTGGGGTCCCAGACAGCGCCCCCCGCTGAGAAAGGCCCACTGACGCGGAAGCCAACACCCTGGCTCTGCCTGTTCACCGCGATGAGGACACAGCCTCACCCCGGAAGCCAAGATGCCGGGCAGTGCGTGACGCGTCACGAAGGAGCAGGGAGCCACCGCGGCCCGCGTGCCAAGAAGGTGAGCGCACTTCAGGGTCAGCAGCACGGACAGGGCTCCCTGGAGCCGCCGCGTCCCCTGCGACAGAAGAGCACAGCGGTCAGGGGCCACGCCGGTCACAGGTGTTCCCGCCTGTGCCCCGCACGGCAGGTGTGTGGCGGGCCCCCAGGGCACGGTGTCTGAGCGCCGGCAGTGCCACATGCCCGCAGAGGGGAATGAGGCGGAGCTTGGCTGCCTCCCTGCCGGGGACCCCTGCCCGGCCTCCCCATGCAGCGCCTCCAACAGAGCTCACCCCTGTGGGGCCGTTCTGAGGTGAGGGGCACGAGAGAAAGAGGTGCAGGACTTGGAGCCTGACCACCTCTGTCCCACGAGCTCTTCCTTCGGCCGCATCTCAGAGCGTGGCCCCTGTTTATGTCACCGGGACGCCACCGTACCTGATTCCATGATGCCACATGACTGAGGTCCACAAACTCCTGGAAAAACCCTTTGTGGAACTGGTTGGTCACCTCCCCAGCAAGAGTGGCCAAGTGGCTGGAGGCTGCGCAGCAGGCGAGGCCCATTCCAGTGATGGACAGCTGCAAGGCGCAGGCAGGGGGCCGTCAGACAGCGGCGGGCCCGCCGAGACCCGCGGGGCCGGGGTGCGAGCGCTCGTGACCATGGCCATCGCCACGGCCGCGGCCTTGGCAGGCTGTGAGAACGGCTGCAGAGAGGGACTCTGCCAA
>NW_024352780.1:978761-980654 GCF_902729225.1 Pteropus medius
GAGGCTGCACAGATGGCCTTCTATGCCCTCTGACCCCCAACAGCCCTCTGGCCCTCTCCGTGCCCAGGGTGAGACCCAGATGTGCCCGGACGAGACCCCCAGACCGAGGGACGAGATGCCCACCCCACTCCATGGACTCTAGAGCACACGCTGTGGAGGCCCCGCTGTGAGGAGCCACCTCCGCAGGCCTGTGTTAGGGACAAGATGTCTCCCTCACTGTCCTTAGTGCTCTCAAAGGCACAGGCTGTCACAGCTGCGCCGAGCTCCCTGGGGGTCTCAGACAGTTCGCGTCACCCGGGTGCAGCACAGGCCCAGGGATGTGCAGGGGACGTTGCCACGGACAGGCTGGGCCGGGCAGCTGACCGTGGGTGTGGCCACAACACGCTGCTGACTGGGCCAGAGCCGCCGTCCCCGGGGCTCAGTGCAGGACAGCGTGGTGCCTGCTTCAGCTGCGTGCGGCCCTGCAAAGGTCCACTAGGGCCCATGGCCTTCGGACCTTCTAGCAAGTTCTGAAGGAGCTTTGGCATGTCCTTCTTAGTCACTTGCAGATCCAGGCCCGGTTTGCTCTCTGTCCCTGTCACAGTCTGACCGTGTGGCCTGGGAGTCGGTTCTCCTATTTTGCAGGGACAACTGGCCTTGCTGTCCCCAGGGAGGGGTGGGGCCAGCTCTGCCAAAGTGACTGACGAGCCAGCGTGGACGGAGCCGACCCTCGAATCACACTGACCTTGTCCTGCCCAGGCCGAGCTCGCAGTCCAGCCTGCAGCCCCCGGTGCCACTCGGGGCTCCTCTCTGCATCTCTGGGTCTGTCACGGAGGGGGTTTCGGGGCCTCCAGCTTTGGGGCAACATGGAGAAAAAGAGTCTTCGGCCAGAGCTGAAAATGGCCCAGGAAGCTGCAGAGGAACCGGAACCAGGGGAAGAATCGCAGGAAGAATCAGACGCACGCGGCGGGTCCGCCCTGCGCCCTGGGCGTCTGCGCCTGGCCGCACGTGGCGCAGGCGCTGTTGAAACACGGCCCCCCACCCCTCTGAGGCCTGTGTGGTCCCCGCGCTCCAGCCTGGACTCCCAACAGGAACGCTGGGCGGGGAACGTCAGGAGAGTCCCCATGACGTGCCCCCCTTCCCTCCGCCTCCTGCATGGGGACAAGACAGCGATGTTCCATCCTCAGACACTCAGAACAGGAACGCCCGGCGGGAGGAGCACCTGGGAGGGTCTGGCAGGGAGGCCCACGTCCCCGGTCCCGATGACCTCGATTGTGCTGGGCACCCAGAGAAGCAGGGGCTGGCTGGCCCTGCCCGAGGCGACCTGGACCCCAACCCAGTGGGTTTTAGAGGGACGGGAGGGAGCTTCCTACCTCACGTGGACGGCCGGGGGCGCCTCTCAGCTGCCTGATGACGAGAGAGCCCATCAGGTGGCACGTGCCCCCGACAGCTCCAGGCTGGAAGAGGGACAGTGAGACCCGGTGTGCCACGAGCCCGGGGCAGCGTCGCCCAGCAGAGGGGCAGGTGGGCAGGAAGGCGGGACAGGCAGGTGGCACAGGCTGGCGGGTAGGTGGGCAGATGGGAAGGCGGGCAGGTGTGGGGCGCGGGGCGCAGGCCGCCCGGGCCACCCGGTCACTTTCCCTTGAGGACATTCTCAGGGTTTGACCAGTGCTCCGGGAAAGGCAGCAGCGGCCCAGACTCTGTGCCAAGTCCCAACGAGTGCTTTCTGTGTTTTCCTAAAGTTCCTCCAGGGTCGCCCTGGCAACCGCAGGCTGCACCCGCAGTGGGAGGGGAAGTACTGAGTTTGAGAAAGTGGAGCAAGGTCATTTTATCTTTGCAAAAAGGGAGACAGGAAAGGATCAGCTGTGGACAGGGTCACCGTACACGCTGTGGACGGGGTCACCGTACACGCTG
>NW_024352780.1:980665-981016 GCF_902729225.1 Pteropus medius
TACACGCTGCGGACGGGGTCACCGTACACGCTGCGGACGGGGTCACCGTACACGCTGCGGACGGGGTCACTACACACTGCGGACGGGGTCACTATACACGCTGCAGACAGGGCTACTGTACACGCTGTGTGTTCGCTGCTTTTTTTTCTTCAGTTCCTGGGACAGGCCTCATCTCTTTCTAGAAGCTTCCTGGATGCTCCCATTGTTGATGTTTGCTCTCCTCTGTCCCAGGGGTGCCCCCTGTCCCCGTGTCACAGCATGTTGCATTCTGAACTAGCCTTCCACCCCCATTGGCCCATGAGCTCCGTGGCCCGGCCACACCCCGCGTCCAGCCCTAGCCTGGCAAATGCA
>NW_024352780.1:981241-1035776 GCF_902729225.1 Pteropus medius
CGCGTGTGTGCATGCGTGCGTGCACGTGCGTGCGTGTGTGAGGGGGCAAAGGCGTGCTGGGCACAGAAAGGGACGAGGTGCTCGGGGCCACGTGCACCCACCAGACAGGCCCTGGTCTTGCGACCTAGACCCTACAGTGTCGCAGGGCGAGTGTTTGTGGGTCCCACGCCGCCCGCTGTGGCGGGCTTTCCCGTGACGGCGGCCCGGTGGAGAGCGGAGGGAGGCCCACCTGAGCGCCCGGCGAGCCCGCGGGGACGCTGCCCCGGAACAGGCCGTCCAGCAGCGTGCTCCGGCTCCAGTGCCACCAGCCGTCCACGCCGCCCCGGCCGCCGGGGGCGCTCCCGGCACGTCTGCGGCAAGAACAGAAGCCACACGTTACTTCTCTCTCCCGCGACGTCAGTGCCCGCGGGAGACGCCGCGGAGCCGTCCGCAGCGCGGCGCCCTCTGCTCCGCAGAGGCAGGCGGGGGGCAGCGCCCGACTCGGCCCTCGAACAGGTCGCCCGCTCGCTCGCTCGGCGAACGTCGCTGTGCCGTGGCGGGTGCTGCCACGCGCTCTCCTCGGCACCGGGAAGCTGACGGGCAAACCCCGCCCTCGTGGGGAAACACGACAAATGAGCACAACGCGTTGGCGAGAAAGCCGAGCGGGCAGCGGCGGTTTCAGCGCAGTGGCCACGGAACGCTTCAGCACCAGGCGACATTTCAGAAACGGCCGGAAGGTGATGAAGGAGGAGCCGTGGGGTCGGCCGAGGGAGGGTGTTCCTGGCGGGGGGACGGCGAGGAAAAGGCCCGAACGTCCCCGGGGCTCACCGGAGGGCGTGGGGCCACTGCGGCCGGGTCAGAGCGAGCGCAGGGGGCTGGGACCCGCGGGCCAGACGGCCCCTTCTCACCGCTGCCGCCGGCACGGCACGTAGCCTTCCTCTCCCCGCCAAGGAAACCGGACCCTCCCCTCCTCCCTGAGCCCCGTGGCCTGTGCGACGGGACAGCGCGGGCCAGATGGGCGGCTCGTCTAGTTCGCTTGTCGGGGGGCCGTTTCACTTCCCGAATGGGGCACGGACACCCGGCCAGCGGAGCCGATCATCTCAGCTTGCTGGGACCCACGCCGGGGAGAACCAAGCTGACTTCGTGACAAAGTGGACAACGTACAGGAGGAAGCCAAAGACAGAAACGTTCCGTGAGGGGCGTGTCACTGACGCCGTGAGCGTGGAGATGTACCGACGGCTGGCAGGGAGGCACGTGCGGCCGAACTGCCCACGGCGCGTGGACACAGAAGTCCGGTGGGCCAGCCCGTCTTAGCGGCCGTGTCCCCCCCTTATGCAGGGTCATCTCCCGATGACCCACACCCGTCTCTCATGGGTTCCCACGTTGTCAGAGCCCAGTCTGCGGGCCCCGCAGGGCGCTGGCTGTCAACCAGCCACGCTGCTCAGACACGCTGGTCCCCCCGTGTGCCTACGGCAGTGCAGGCTGGAGGCAGGGGACGGAGGGCGCAGGAGGGGACAGAGACATGAAGGAGGCTGGCACAGCCCCGAGCATATTCCGGAACGCGGCTGGGGGAAGGCGAGGACGGACAACCTGGAGGGCAGAGAGCAGCTCAGCGGGGGAGGTGAGTGCGGGTTTCCGGCACGGTCTCGGTCGTCTGTGCGGGGAAGCGGGCCTGTCTGACAGCCATCCCTTTCCAGAAGGATACACCGTCGTCCGCGCCTTCACAGACTAGAGGGACAGACCGCCGAGGCCGTCGACTCTGCACCATGTGGGGAAACAGCCACTTTCCGACGCTGGCTCCCTGCTGGGGTGACGCTGAAGACAGCATGACCCAGAGACCGATGTCACACGTCTCGTCTGCGTGCAGCTCGTCCCTCATTCTAGACCCACTTGGGGTACGGGCGGCAAACCCAACAACCCCAGGCCACTGCAATTAAATGGGACGGGCCCCGAGGCGGCTGAGCCAGATGAAGTTAGAGCAGCACTCGTCACCTGTCTGTGGCACCTGGATGGAGCGACTGCCTCATTTCCCGGGGCTTCACTTGGCGGCTGACTTCATTTGGCTTGGAATTTCACAAAGACTTTACTGAGTTCCCAGGAACTTCAAGTAAAACTTAAATATGTAAGAATGTGACAACGTGATACTTCTTCATGGAGGCACGAGAAGCCAAGCAGCCTCGCTCCACGGGCGAGGGTGAGGTGAGGGGACGCAGACCTGCCCGTGCCCGTGCCCGTCCCCAGCATCAGAATGCGGGCTGAGCCCAGGAGCCCCTCACTGCGGCGCTCACGCCTCCGCCGGGCCGGCAAACGCCCCTGAAGGAGCTGCCTGGTCCACTCTGCACAGCCCAGGACACACCAGCACACACACACCTCCTGGCCGGCGGCCAGGGGTTGAGGGCAGCGAGGCTCGGCACCGCGCGGGAAACGTGGGTGCAGCCTCGGAGCTCCGTCCCCGTGTGCCCCCCGCTCTGCCCTGGGGTGCAGCGTAAGCATCTCAGCAGCCAAGTTTCTGATGTGGGGATCCAGAGGCTGACTGGTGCGAGAGGCGCCGAGCAGAGCTGATGGACAGACAGGTGCCCTGAGAAAAGCAACCAGCCCAGCCAGGACCCCGGCTGCCGTGTGCACAGCGCCACCTGCTGGCAGAACTGCGCCGGCACGGGGTGGAGGCGGCGGTGCCGGTGCCGGTGGCTGGGGGGCGGGGGAGGCACTGAGAAAGTGGTCATCTGCAGAGTCACTGCTGTCCAGGCAAAGGCAGAGGCAGGAAACCCTGCTTTGTTTCCTGCTGGAATGTTCCCCAGTGAGAAGCCGGGTGACAGGCTGCGGGGAGCCCTGGGGCATCCAGGCCCTGCTGCCCTCGTGGGTCGTGACTCTACACTCGCGCGCCGGCATCGGGCGGCTGTCCATCACCCCCTCTTGCAGAAAGTGAGAATCAGTCCTTAGACAACAGATGAGGTTAAGCAGATTTGCCAGCCACCTGCCTGTGTCAAAAAACAACTCGATAAAAATAACTTACATCAAATTAAATCAGTCGAAGGCAATACTTTCACGGACAAGCTGCAGGAACACGCTTTTAAATATTCTCCGGAAAAAGGAAACCTTGGCGCATACTCTTTCCCACCACTGAAACTGCAGCAAAGAATCGATACGAATCCGCACCACGCACTTCAGAGTTCAAGGCCAGGCCGCTCTGGGAGGAAGGGCCATCAGACTGAGTATTCTTGGCGGGTGAAAATAAACTCTGACACTGACGACTGACAGCTTTCGACGGAAAAGGAACGCTACGCTAAATGGACACGTGGACGATGACTGGCACCCTAATTTCAGACACCGAACCTGGAGAATCAAGCCGACGACAAATGCTGCCTCTGGGTGGGAGTCATCACGGTGACCTTTCTGCTTCCTGCCTCCTGGTTCCTCCAAGTTCACCTGACCAACACCTATCACTCTTAAAAGGAGGAAATACATGAACCCTGAGAAGCGGCAGGGGCTGGCGCTATGGCCGCTTGAAGCTGGAGCCACTTCCTGTGAATTCTAACGACAGCCTCTGGTTGAAGAACTCGGCTGTTTCCCCGAGAAAGGACAGCGACACCCTGTTTTGTCCCAGCATCTCAGCTCCCAGACCGTGAGGTGCCTCAAAACATCGCCTCTTCCTGAGTTACGGAAATGAGGTGCTGCCGTGGGCCCAAAGTCCGCGCTTGGAGACCTCCTGTGAGCCGGGGAGTGTCCCCAGGGCGATGTGACGACCCCATCCGTGTCCTGTGTGGGCGGGCGAGCCTTCCCTGGGTAAAACGTCACTCGGAAGTGGCTTAGATGGTCCGCAGGGCCTGCTCCCGATCTGCTCACAGCAGCGTGCGGGCGCTGGCCTGGGGCCCGGAGCTCGGGCCCTCCTCGGAGTCGCCAGCTACGAACACCAGCCGCTCTCACTGCGGCAGCCCCGGGCGGAGTGGACGCCGGTTCGCCACACGGCATACCTCGTGAACGCGTCGCGGACGGCGTGGCTGAGCGCACGTTCATCCTGGGAGAACCTCCCGTGCACTATCAGCAAATGCAGCAGCAGCATGAGGGCGTACGCGCAAGCGTCTCTGCAGAAAGAAAAATTGAATGAGCACCCTCACCACCCGCGGGTGCAGACCCAGCCGCGCAGCCCCAGCGGAGCCGGGGTTTAGTCGCTGGGTGGGAGTTTCTGTTTGAGGGTGAGGTGTGTGCTGAGGTTCATGTTTTTGCACATCGGCCTCCGATTTTTCCAGAACCGGGTTTGAAAACCACTCTCCGATGAGCTACCTTTGTGCTTTTTCCAAAAACCAGCTGGGCGTGTTTGTGCGGCTGTATTGCGGGCCGTCTGTCCTGTCCCTGGCCTACGTGTCTGTCCTCACGGACCCCCGGCCCCTGCTGCCTGTGGCTTTATGCTAAATCCCGAGGTCGCACAGTGTCAGCCCACCGACTTGGCTCTTCTTTCTTAGGACTGCTTTGCTTCCCACGTAAGTTTTAGAATCGGTTTGTCCGCATCTGTGGAAAAGCTTGCCGGGTTTCGGTTCGGAAGAACAGACACCTTGGCAGTGCAGAGCGATCCGTGGACGCAGCGGCCCTCTCCAGCTCCTCGTCCCCGAGCTGTTGGGCACGCGAACGCTGCGGGTTCTCAGACGTCGGTTTCTAAGTTCTCAGACGTGGTTTCTTGGAGCCGCCGTTGACGGCGTTGCTTTGCCGACTTTCGGTTCCCCCGGCCTGTGCCGGCGCCGGGGCGCACAGCGACGGTCCGGCGGCCTGGCTGAATGCACCTGCTAGTTCTTGGAGCCTTTCCCACAGGTGGTTCAGGAGTTTCCGCACCCACCACCCACGGCATCTGCCGACGGGCTGTGTCGTGTCTCCCTTCGCGTCTGTAAGCGTCTCGTTCCTTTCTCGTGCCCACGGCAGTGGCTAACGCTCCCGGTGTGAGTGGAGTCGTGGGTTTCACAGGTACGCTTTGCGAGTTTGGGGAGGTTCTCGGAGTTTGTTTTTTTCCCCATGCGTGAATGTTGCATTTTATTAAATGCTTTTTCTTCTTCTCTTGAGATGCTCGCATGGTCCTTCTTAGTCCGTTCTACGGCGAATCGCGTCAGCTGCTCCCTCCTCCTGCGGCCCCCGCCGTCTCTCTGCGGGTTTTTGCGTTTATTTGTCTGGCTGCCGGGCTGTGGTCCCGCCGCCTTCTCCCCGTGCGGACCCCGTGCTGGGTGCTCTCACGGGGACCTGCACGTTGGCACAGAAGCTCGCGCAGGTCGGGACCGGGGCGTTTGGGTAGATGACGTCACGGGGGACGGGTTTCCATCAGGACAGACAGAGGGGCCGGTTCTTTCTCTGTCACGTTGCGTCGTCAGTGCTTAGACGCATTGTCCGGCAGAGGCCGCAGAAACGGTCAGGCTCCCGTCGTCCGCCTTCGTCTGGCGGCTGAACTCTCTGTGCAGAGAAACGTCGCGCCCCCCTCCGCCTTCTCCCAGGGCGGCGTTTGTTCAGGGAGCACGGGACCAACACCTCGTCACGTCTGAGAAAGCTGGGTCCCCAGCGTCCGCCGACCTGGCCAGGCGTCTGTCCTCGCACAGCGTGCAAGCCAGCAGCTCCCTCGGGAAACGCGGGAACTCCCAGCCCTCGACAGACTCCAGCGGAGTTTGTGGGGAAGGTTCCGCTGGTGAGGGGACAGGCTCCCACGCAGGTCGGCCCGCACCCCTTGAGGCGGCGTGGGTGAGACAGGCATCCGCGGGCCGGGCCGGGGAAGCTCGCCGTGAGCACGGCCTCTCTCAGCTGTGGGGTTTAGCTAGAAACCAGGCCGACTGGGCCCGGAGCACCGTGTGCATCTGCATGCATCACCGCCTACCTGGCTGCCCCGGGCGGCAGGCTTTGTCTCACGCCTCCCGCGCCCTCGTGCGCCCCGCGTGGAGAGGCGGAAGTCGGCGGCCGGTGGGGCTGGCGCGCTGGGGACAGGGTCCGACCCCAGGCGCCGTCTGCACAGATGGGGCACCTCACCCGGCTGCCGTCACGGCCTCGCTCCGCCCGCTGACTCGGGCTCCGGCCCCGGCATCGGGGTGCTGGGGCGGGCTCCGGGCCGGCCAGGGACCCGCCCGTGCGCTGGCTCCGACGCGGCCCCACCCACCTGAGCGCCGCCCGCTCCCGGGCCTCTCTCCTCATCCTCGCGCGGACGACTCTCAGCTGGGCCGTGGACGGCGGCCGTGCCCAGCGCAGGCGGCGTGCTCGCTGTCGTGCAGCCAAGGCCTGTGGGGACGACAGCCCTGAGCCTGGGGCGCGGCGCACGGGACGGAGAGGAGACGCCCTGGAGTGGGGAGGAAGCCAAGACCCCAAAGCTGCGAGGGACCGGACAACGCCGCCCGCAGAGCCGCAGGCGGCAGGCCCGGGGCGCAGCAGGGCACGGCCGCCCGAGGCCGGAGCCCAGGCCTGAGGCTACTCCGCACATGGCCGCGTCCCCTTCCGTCACCGTGCAAGGGTCAGTCCCACCCACTTCAAAACACGTGCATGTGCTCCTGCTTCGCAAGGCTCGTCGGGACCCGGGGACGGTGAGCGTAAGCACCGCATGAGCGAGACGCCACGCGGTGGCCGGATGGCGTCCACACTCGCACGCACGTCCACATTCATACACGCGTCCACACTCACGCATGTCCAAGTCACACGCGTCCACACTCACGCACGTCCACTCACACACGCATCCACATTCACGTGTACGTCCACATTCACACGTACGTCCACACTCACACATGTCCACACTCACAGGCGTCCACACTCACGTCCACGTTCACACGCACGTCCACACTCAGCGCACTTGCCGTGCCATCAGGAGTCCCAGCTGAGGCCGGAAGGTCGGCCGGGATGGGTGCATGGCCTCGGACGAGCCATCCCAATGGCCATTTAGCCATTCGGAGGTCACGGTCTCCTCTGAGAGGACCAGAGTCGGGGCGGGGACGAGGCCTGACTGGGAGCGGACCCCATCACGCCCTGGTCACACGCCGCACGTGCACACGCCGCCTGCGGACGGAGCTTTCTCTTCTCTCACGTCCCCCGCACCGCCCCGGAGAGCGCTGTGCCCGCACGGGAGGAGCTGGCCTTGGAAGGGAGGGAGGGAAGGAGGGGCGGGGGGGGGTGAGGAGTGAGCTTCCTGCAGCTCCACTGAAATGTAAATGGACTAAAGTTCTCCAAAATCATGGAGAAAATTTATATTTCCCATTTTCTTCAATATTTTAAAATACGCTCCTTTTGACGGTTTCTTTGGGGTGGGGGGAAGGTAAGGAAGTGGGTCCCACTGTCCGCCTGTCACACGTGTGTGCAAAGAAGGATAAGAAACTAAAGCGCGCCCACGGTCCCCAGCACCACAAGCGAACGTGGATTCAGAGCGTGAGTTCGGACACGCGTGCCGAGGCTGCCCTGCGATTCTCTAAGCTCGGTGGCCACCACGGGCCCCGTCCCCACCTCCTCCAGCTCGGGCACGTCGCAGCCGGCAGAGCGGGGCCTGCGGGGCCTGGAGAGTCCCTCCAGCTCGGCACCCAGGGCCTTGGTGGCTTCGTGCAAAGATGCAGCGAAAAAGTGCTCATCGTCCTTCCTCTCCCAAGCGAAGCCCAAAGCCGCCAGGCCAATCTGCGGGGAGACAGTGGACATGGCGGTCACCACCCCATGGAGCTGGCCCTGCTCCCGTCAGGACCGGACGCACGGCCCAGCCTAGGTACACGGCAGGGCCACTGCCTCCAGACCCCGCCGCCCACTCCCTGGGTGCGGCCCTGCGCCGAGCCCTCTGCTCTCCGAGGCTCGGTGTCCCCAAGTGAACACTGGGGTACAGAGGGACTGCGGGGACCGATGACAGGCCCTCGAGCAGCCCGGTGTGGCCCCGGTCCCCGCTCCTCTCAAGCTGTGAAAATGGTTACACGCCCCAAGCAGAGCTGCCACCCGCTGCCAGGCCCCGCGGAGGGGAAGTGACTCCAGCCCGGGGGCTGCTCACCGTAAGTGGCTGGGTGACGAGGACACAGCAGGCCACGGAGAGAGTCAGCAGGCACAGCCACTGCACACACTGCGTCTGGCTGAACCTGCGCCAGGGAGACAGGCCATCGGTCCCCACCCGGCCGCACGCAGGGACACGCAAAGGCTGGAGTGTCTGTGCTCGTGATGCGTGACCCTGGGTGGCTGTGGGGCTGCGGGGAAGGGGCGGTGGGGTGGGCTCCCTGTCGTCCTGCCCGAAGGGGACCCTCTTCCTGCCAGAGAGGCATCAGCTGCCCTGGAGCTACCGAAGAGAAAGAGGAAGGGCCGGCCCACACGGGCAGAGAGCACGGAGGGGACGGGAGGAAGGCGGCTGGCAGCAGATGTCACAGCTGCTGAGCCCCGAGCCGCCCGGCTGCTGAGCTAATGGGGTCGCACCGGGGACGGCATTTGCCCGTAACACCCTGCGAATTCGGCACCATTATTGTGGCTTAGGACAGCGTGGGCCCACGGAGCCTGCTGCACGACCCCGGGGTCGCACGCGGTGGCCCGACCCGCCTGGGGACCAGGCCGAGAGGCAGCGCGTGCGTGGGACAGAGTCAGAATCCCAGGCGTGCGCTTTCTCAGATGGCAGGTGACGGCTAAGGACATGCCATTCGTCCTCCTGGGGGCGCAGCAGCTGGTCCCCTCCTGCCTCGGGTGAGGGTCCTGTGGCTTCTCGTAGCCACTGGGACACCACCAGCCAGGTGGAACGCTGGGACCCTGCGAGGTTTGCCCAGGACGCCCTTCACCCCGGGGCTGGGGAGGGACAGTGAGGGCCGAAACCGCAAGGGCCACGACTGGGCCACACTCTACAGGTTCCCAGAAATGTGGGCGGTGGGCCCGTCCCTCCTGGTGGGGTCGAGGGACGGACATAACTGCTGGACTTGCCGTCCAAAGGCGGGAGGACATCGGAAAACTTTCGCGGCTCACCTGTATCCTAGCAATCCTGTCCCCAGGCCACAGGCCACAGAGACTGTCCCGCAAATGGCCCACGCCACGGAGCCCAACCACGGCAGAGGCACCCGAGGCCACCAGGGCGCCGCACGTCCTTCCGATCCACCGCCGGGGGCTGAGGAAGAGCAGGCAGGGCAGGCATGCTCACGGAGACTGTCATCTCCAGGGTGGTCATTAATTTTATGTCATCCTGACTGGGTCGCAGGTGCCCATGCTTTTAGTGGAACATTATTCTGGGCGTGCCTGTGAGTGTGTCTGGGTGAGATCAGCATTTGACTCGGTGGACTGAATAAAGCAAACTGCCCTCCCCAAAGTGGTGGGCCTCGTCCAATCAGGTGAAGGCCCGACCAGCCCACGAAGGCCGACCCTGCCCCAGGAAGAGAGAGCCCTGGGGACGTGCTTCCCCAGCATCTACTCTCCCTCTGTCCCTCGAGCCCACCAGGAGGGACGGGCCTTCCTGAGACTCAGAACGTGGCTCAACGGGGGTGCTGCGTGCTGGTGGGGCCCGGGCACCCCAAAACTGTCTTGGGAACACATGGAATAGAGCCCAGCTTTCCCGTGATGAACGCAGTGTGAATGGATGTGCAGCGTCCACCGGGCGGCAAGGACCAGCGCGAGGCAGAGTGCCTCCGACCCCCGTTCAGACTTCGTCACCTCCCTGCAACCTTCAAACGAGCAGACGAGCCCCTTGAGCTTCGTGGGTGCACGCTCACCCTGAGCGGCCTCGCTGGGCATCCCTCTCGGGGGCCGGCGTGGCTGTGCTCCGGACGGCGTGCTGGCTTCCTGCAGAGGAAGGGGGTCACTCGGGTGGCACCCCAGAGTCCCGCCAGGACGGGCCCACGCAGACCCGCGTACCTCGCCACGCCTGAAGAGCAGCGACAGGAGCTGCGCCCCGGGGGAAGCCAGGAGCGTGCACAGGAAACTGGAGCCGAGGGCCCCCGGAGGGACACCGGGGGGCCCGACGCCCAGCGGGAGCTGCAGGGACGAGAGCAGTGGTCACATCGCCCAGTCATCTGTGATCTCACGTGCAGTTCGCATGCGCGCACGCGACGTCGCCAGCCGCCTGGCTCCCGCGTCTGGACCTCCCGGCCCGGGACTGAAGGGAGGAAGACCAGAGGGTCCTTTCGGGCTTTTCTGCTGCCCAAATCCCTTTGGACTGGAAAACGTCGGCCGGTGTCACTATACACCAGGCACGTCGCGTGCCCGGCCGATTCAGTCCTTGCTACCATCTGACAAGAGGCATCAGCACCCCCAAAGGGTCCCCAACCCACAGAGCCGAGCAAGATCAGACGACTGGTCCACCTCAGAGAACGGCCAGCCTGAGGCTTCCTGACCGCGACCCTCGTCCCGGGTGGACACAGCTGTCCGCTTCCTGGATGACATTCCTCACCCTGTCCTTACGGACTGTACACGCTTGTCATTCTTTTTAGGAAAGATCCTACTGACCCATCGGGGGACCACGCTCACTCTGAACTCCGGCTCCCTGTGGACGCACCACCGAACCCTGCCGCCGAGACGGACCCACACCCTCCGCCCCCGGGGCAGGGAACGGCCGCAGGTTGTCGTCAGCAGCCGGCCTGGCTGCTTCTCCTCACCCCGCAGGCCGCGCTGCGAGTTGCCTCAGGAGAGGCAGGGTCTCCGTTCCGACCGCGTGGGGACCGTGACACCAGAGCTGCTGAATGCAAACCAGCGTCCCATGGCCAAGGGTGGCCATCAGAACTGCTCTCTGTTTCTTTGGTCAGAGGGTTTTTTAAAATTTGAACTGATCACCAGCCTTTCAAAACAGACACATTCTTAGAGGGTCCGGGGCTGCCGACTCCCCTGGAGAGCCACGCCCCATGGTGGCGGGCACGGGCTCCCACACGGTGGCGGTCAGCTGAGGCCGAGCCCGCCGTCCCGCACACCCCTCCCGGCCCCGTCACGCCAGCCTCGCGGACATGGGGCCCCTGTCGCTGTAACCTCTCTCCATGCAGCGAGTCCAGAGCCTCCTGGGTCGGGAGGGGGCCACGCTGTGGGCCTGGGGTTCGGGCGCCCCACAAGGAAAACCCTCCCACCTGCTCGGGTCCAGCGGCCGTGACCAGGGCGGCCAGGCAGGCGTGGGCGCACAGCACGGTGAAGGTGACGCCGAGGCGAGGCGTGAGCGGCAGGCCCCGGCCGGAGGGCCGGCTGTGCAGGGCGCCCCACACGTGGAAGTCCTCCAGGAGCTCCGCGAACCTCCAGCGCAGAAGCTGCAACGGGCCGCAGCGCGCGTCAGCAGGGGCTGCCGCGGCGGGGTGCGGGGGAGGGGCCATAACAGGGGGCAGGGGGCGGTGAGGGGGTCAGGCGACAACCGGGCTTTCTGAGCCCGGGTTTGGGACTCTCGCGGGCGGGTCGCCGAGCCAGGCCGGGCGTTCCAGCCCCTTCGCAGCCGCCCATCCCCACGCTGCCCGCGCCCAGTCCCACCGTCACTGGGCCCTGCGGCTTTGGGACACCTGTCCCCACCTGCCGCACCCTCGAGTGTCTGCAAGCGTGAAAGTGTTCCCTACAACGTCTTCCATCACGGAAACAAATGACAGAGAATTGAAAATGCCCAACGTGCGGGTACTTCAGAGAAACGGCGCCTGACGGGCCACTGCGCGGCCTCTCAGTGACGGTTTAAAGACAACTCGTGAAGACATTTACCCCGAAGTGGGAGATCAGCGTGCGGAATGCACAAGGATGGTGACGACAACTGTGCTAAGCACGCGCACGCGCACGAAGGGCCGGGGCCTGCACGGGCCGCGTTTCGGCGTCAGCGTGTGCGATGCTGAGGGTTTCGCCCTTTCTCACGCCCCGCCCTTCTGCCTCAGCACGCTGTGCTGTTCACCGCCTGTCTGGGTTGTTCAGGTCTGTCCGGGACCCTCGGGAGTCCTTAACCAGTGACCCCGAACGCCTCAGACCACGGGCAACCACGCGTTCCGCAATGTTGTTGTAATCACAATCAAAAACAACGAATAAGCGGACAGGTAGCGCGTCCGCATGTGGCCGCCACCGCACTGAGGCGTCTTTGAAGACTGGCCACCTGCTGTAACTAAGAACAGACAAGGCGACTTCGCAGACTTAAGGAAGCCACAGCCGGGAGGAGCAGGGTCAGGCGCCGTGTCCCGCCCGTGGTCTAGGGGTGCCTCACGGGGACACGGTGCCACCTACCTTCCAGAAGCCGAGGCCCTGGCGCAGGCAGGCCAGTTCCCGTGCCACACGGCCGTCCTGCCTGTCCGCGGCCAGCCAGCACTCGGCGGGGAAGAGCCAGCTCCGTCCTGGGCCTGCGAGCAGCTCCCCCACCATCACGCGGCTGATGTACCAGGCGGGCGAGGGCCCGCAGCTGTCGTGCCACAGGCGGATCTTCCGGAGCGGGCCCAGCGGGGCGGGGGTGCTGGGGACACACACGCAGCACCTCGTCAGCCTGGGGGCGGCGGGGACACATCGACCAAGGAGCCCCTCGGGCTCGTGGGAGAGCACACTGTGAATTCTCGCCTGCTGCATGCGTCACATGACACGGGGCCCCTGGCGGCTCTTCCCAGACCCGGTCCACTCGGGCCGCACAGCATGTCGGGGGCTCGGCAGAGGGCCGGGGTTGACCCTTCTGTCTGTTGAAGACGCGTTACCCCAGCCGATAAGCATCACAAACGGGATGCACAGGGAGAAAGACACACTCGCTCGGTTCCTTCCGTTTACTGGGGACACCAGGTGCCTGTGCTCCTGACGAAGGTCCCTCTTCCCCAGCCCCACCATCTCTGCATTCCCACGTGTCCTTGCTTTTCCAAATTTGGGATGAAACTAATTAATTTAAGCAGGTTTAATGACATAGAAATGCTGTGATTTCAAAAGAATGAAACTAAACTGCTAGCTGACACCAAACACAAACATTTACTCTAACTGGATTAAAGACTTGAATTCGAGACCTGAAATCATAAAATATGTAGAGAAAACAGGTACTATACTTATGGACGATGGTCTCTGAGGGATTTTTGTCAACTTGGCCCCAAAGGCACAGGGAAGTAAAAGCAAAAATAAACATCATGGGACTCCATCAAACTAAAAAGCTTCTGCAAAAACAAACAAACAAACAAACAAACAAACAAACACAGCAACCAAAAAAAAATAAAAAACCAGCAAAACAAACCAACAACAAAACAAAGAGGCGACCAGCTGAGTAGAAGGAGATATTTGCAAACAAGATCTCCAACAAGGGGTTAATACCCAAAATACGTAAAGAACTCATATAACTCAATTAAAAACCCCTAACAATCCACTTAAAAAACGGGTAGAGGACCTGAACAGACACATCTCCCGGGAAGACATGCAAACGGCCAACGGACACATGAAAAGATTCTCAGCCTCACTAGCTGTCGGGCAAATGCAGATCACAACCCCAGCGAGATGCCATCGCACACCTGTTAGCACAACTGTCACCAACAGGACACGTCGCAGCCGTGTGGGAGAGGTCGTGGGGAGCAGGGAACCTCATGCACTACGAACTGGTGCAGCCGCTGTGGGCGACAGTTTGAAGGGTCCTCAAAAAACAGAGAACAGAATGACCATGTGACCCAGCGGTCCCCCTTCTGGGTATCTACCCAAAAAATGCGAAAACTTTTATCCGTAAAGACGGATGCGCCCCGATGTTCACCGCCGCGTTATTCACGGTGACCAAGACACGAAAGCAACTGAAGTGTCCTATGATAGATGAGGTCCACGTGCACGATGGAATACGACTCAGCCATTGAGAGGGAATCTGAGACAACGGAGATTATCGTGCCGAGCAAAATCACTCAGACAGGAAGAGCTGAGAACCACACGATTTCACTTATATATGGATGTAAAGCTGGAAGAAGCAAACGGACACGGGAGACAGACTCATGGACTCAGACAATGGTTCAGTGGTGACCAGAGGGACGGGGGAGGGGCACAGGGGTCAAATGGTGACAGAGGAGACCAGAGTGGCGCCCTGGCCACCCCGCCAGGCCCCCAGTGTCCCCAGCGCGCGACGCGGGGTACAGATGCTGTGTCATGGAAGTGTACACGCAAATCTTACACAATCTCATTAACCAACGTTGCCCAATAAATTTAATTTAAAAAAGGATGGAAAAAACCCACGAATATGAGAAGCAGTCACTCGGCACAATCTTTTTTATGCTGTTTTTCAAATGAGAAAACCGATTTGCATGAGCAGACTAAACGCTGATTCTAAAAACAACTAAATGAGTATCACTCTAGATAGTTCCAGACACATAGACACTGCTGGTGTTGAAATTTACCAATAAAGAAATGAGATTATAAACCTTTTGGGGGCAAAAAAAGAAAATGGTGCGATCACGGATTTTACTGGCTCAAATCGACTCAGCCCTGCGTCCCCCGCTGGCCGGCTCTGTCCCCGCACAAACACGCACAAACACGCACAAACACGCACAAACACGAGCAAACACACACAAACATGCGCAAACACACTATTTCCTCCCCGCAGATAGCAGCCTGGGAGGATACCGTGTGGGACCGTGCGTGCAGGAGGCTGCTCCCTCCCGGAAAGTCGGGGCTGGCGCCCCCGAAGTTGTCCCCGCCTACCTGAGGATGAACGTGGTTCTGGAGTTCCTCTGGAACAGGGCCCGGTCCGGACAGTGGAGCTCTCTGGGCCCCGAATGGCCGTTTTCCCCACACAAAACCATGTACACCTGAAATGAAGACACGGGGCGTTCGCAGTGCTGGACGCAGGACACCGGTGTGTTGGGCGCGGCCCCTGCCCCCTGCCCATCCCCGGAGGCCCGGTCCGCGGGGACGAGGGACCAGGGCAAGCACGGCCTGCCAGGGCCAGTCCCCACCTGTCGCATCTGGAACGGCCCACGCCGCTCACGCTCACCAGGGCACCGGCCACCCCTGTCCCTGCTTGGCGGGAGCCCAGGGGTCTGGGGCCACGGGGCCTGGCGGGGTGGCTGGGGTGCCACGGACACACGCTCCCAGACGGGCTGGGCTTGTCCTGACTGGGGGGGCTTTTGCACAGAAATGCGCAGTTCTGATGCAGCATAATTTACCGATCGTTTTAAAAAATAAAAGTCCTGATTTATTTCTGTTTTTTTTTAATCTTTCCTCATCTCAAACTGTTTTCCTTTGAGTAATTTCTAAATTTTGTTTTTCACCTTTAAATTTCTAGTCTGGGGTCATTTCCAGCACAATGTGAAGTAAGATTTAATATTGCTTTTCCCACCAGGAAAGCCACTGTCCCCAAGTATTGTATCGAGTGGCCAAAGGTCCCCTCTGGTTTGTGCGGGCTCCCCACGTGCCGCCTCTGGAGTCACACCTGTCCGTCTTCTGGGCACACGACGCTCGCTCAGCCACCTGAGCATCAGCCCAGCCGGGCGTCCGGCCCGAGTGTCCCCCCTCCCCCTACCCGATATTCTTTCCTCGGGGTGACTTCCCTGCGATTCTTGTCCACACGGACTTTAGAATCAGTTTTTCAAGTTCCATAAAATCCAGGGACACCAGTACCTTTGCACTGCAGTGGGCCGGGGACTGGAAGCCGGTGTCCACGACGACCGCGTACAGCTGGTGGCCGGGCCCAGTGTCCTCTTGCAGAAAAACGTAACCAGTTTTCTCTTTTTCATGACGATCTACACGTCGGCTTTTAGTGACCGAAAGTGCATAAAGAATCGTGAAAACAGCAATGACGAGACTGGGAAGCAGGTTTTCTGGCTGTCTGCAAGCCAAGGAGAGGAATAAAGACGAGTAACTGAAGACAATAAACCGTCAGAGAGGCCCAAATCCCACAGCACAGCTCACACACATGCGCACGCACACACATGCAGACACACACATGTATACACAGAGGGCTAACACACACGTATGCACACAGGGCTAGCATATACACACACACGTGCAGCTACATACACACACATATATGCACATGGCGCAACATACGCATGTACACACACGCAGATACATGCACGCACGTATGCACATGGGCTAACACGTACTCACTCACACACATGCAGATACACATGCACACACACAAATACACACATGCAGATACTCGTACACTTATGCACACAGGGCTAACACGACTCGCACACACACAGCGTACTGGTCTTCTCTGATCTAACTGGAAGAGGAAAGTGGATTTTTATTGGCGAGGTGGCCGAGAAGGGACGGGGGTATGGGGTGGCGCGTGGCCCCGCCGTCTCTGGGCTCGTGGCCGCTGAGCCCCTCGGAGGGAAGGTGCACGAGGCTGACCTAAGAGCCCCCGAGGCACAGAGTGGCCAGCACCAGGAGCACGAGCGTGAAGGCCCCAAGATGGGCCAGGCTCGCGTCACGACACTGCGCCGCTGGAGACCCTGGTCCTCCCTGCGGAACTGTCATGAAACGGGTACGGGCAGCCACCCCCGTCACCATGAGACGCAGGGCAAAAGCTTCAACGAGCAGGTGTAACCGAGGTCCCCTCCCGCCCAGCACAGGCGGGAGATGTAGCTGCAGCTGCCTGGGCCGGGGGTCTGCAGGGCGCTGACCCCGCCTGCTGCGTCCGCTCAGCTCCTGTCCCCAGGCCCAGTGCTGGCGGGCACCACCGAGCCCCCAGCCCCACAGCGTGGGGTCCGCAGCAAGGCAGGCAGGCCGGAGCCCTAACCAGGGAAGAGCCCTGTGCCGCTCGTGGGGCTTCAGGGCAGGCGCGAGGCCTGAGCTGCGTGAGGACGCTGTCCCCTGCCCTGCCACCCCGTGCTTTGACCCCGCCCGACGGCCGGGCTCTGCTCCTGGTTTCTCTGCCGGACACTCTTGCCCGGGACAGAGCCCTGCTCTGAGCCACCAGCTCAGCGGGAGCTCATGGCTCCCCTGCCTCAGCCCGTCCACTCACAGCCGGACGGTCCCTGGAGCCTCCTGGACATGCCCGACCCCCGGACCATTCTGCCCGCCTGACTCCAGGTGACCTTCCTGTCTGGACACCCCGAGGGCTGCCCCCCTCTCCCCGCAGTGGCACCCACGGTTGAGCCTGCTGTCCTGAGTCCTGATCACGGGGCTCTTGGGGACTGTCACAGCCACTGGCATCTGTGATGTCAGGAATTAACTTCTTATCACTAACCATCGGACCCACCACTGGTCTACAAAGTAATCGACTATCAGATGATTGACTGAACACGGAAGCGAGGTGACGTCCCCATGGCGTCATACCCAGCACTCACAGGAGGTGCGTGCTGCCACCGACATTGCTCGGCAGACGCTGGCTCGGCGCCGCCACCGCACCCTGGCGCCACACGCGGGCGGCGGGCCAGTGGGGCGTGGAGGGCCCCCCACACGAGCTCACACTCCGCTCGCCCACGTTTCAGGCCTAAATGTGTTTGCTTCCCGCAAAACAACGAACTTTAAATTTGTCACCTGGAGCGGGACGCTGTTGACGAGAAAGAGGAAGCATGACAATAACATAGACCAGGACAGGAGGGGCGGGCACTGCAGACGCTGACCCCGCCGGCCGCAAGGGACGAGTCGCACGCGCTCACGCTGCACGGGGAGCACGCTCGTTCCGCGTGCTCACGCACCGCCCGTCCGTGTGGGACGTAGTAACCTCCTGACGACACATGCCCCAGCGGAAAGCGGTGACGTGTGGCACGGGCGTCGGGCGCCCGCAGAGCCACACGTGGGCAGCCCGAGCGGGCGGCGGTGCAGGCGAAGCTTCGTCCTGACTCAGGAAACGGAACTCACCTCTGAAACGCGGAAACGTCACTCGCTTCGAAACTGGGGTTCAGGCTCCTTCTCGCGACGGCGAACGTGGCCAGGCGGTCGTAGCTAGGAGGGAGACGCGGGTGAGGGCACCGGGCGTGGCTGCGGAAGGCGGGGTGACAGGGCCCCACGGGAACAACCCTGTGGTTTAGATCTGGGTTAAAGTCGCCAGCTAAAACCCGGCTTGGGAACATGACACCACAGACGTGTCACGTCCGCGTCCGCGTGCGGCTCCGAGGCCACCCTGACACTGTCCTCGCTGCGGACCTGGGCCTCTTGCAGACATCTCAACGGCAAAGGCCCCTCTGTGGTCCCGCCTGAACCCAGAGTGTCTCGGGCTCGGTGCCACAGCCCGCTAGGGGCCGACACCGGGCACCCCGCCTGCGCACCCGTCCTGGAGTCGCAGATGTCCTGTCACTGGGCCCTCCTGCCGCGATGACCTCCGCAGACCGGCTTCTTAAACACGGCACCTGCCCTGCACAGTGTCCTGGGGGAAGGGCCCTCGCGGAGCTCGTTCCGCCCCCCTGGCCCCGCGGAGAACAGCGTCATGGGGAGCGGCTGACCGCGTCGGGCGTTAAAGAAGTTTAGTATCGAGGGACACAGCTGTTCCCGCAGCTCTGGGTGTTCAGGGTGTGTAGACTCAAAGGGGGCAACAGCGGAGGTGACACGTGGAGATGGGTCACACCCTACGCGCCGGGGCCCGACGGGCCTGCCTCCCGGGCCACCAGGAAACAGCCTCTGTGACCCAGCTCTGCTCCAGACGACACAGGTGTGTCTCACGGGCCTGGTAATTGCTCATTCTCTGTTCTAATGAACAGCAGCAACAGCAGCCTGCGACCGGATCGTCCACTTTGCTTATTTCTGACTGAGGACAGGACTGAGAAGGCGGCCGGACTCCGTGCAGGGACTTTCCTGGTGTCACAAAGTTCCCCTTCACAGCCACGGGGGCGGGGCACACGAGGACACGGCCAGGACAGCGGGAGTGGTGGCCCAGCGTGTTCGCGACGGAGCCGATCGGCCTGGGCGCCCCCCCACGGCCCCCCCATTCACTGCTTGCCAGCCGCCGGGGGGGCCGGGCACAGAGGGGCCTGAAATGCCAGCCCCAGCCTCCTGCAGGCCGTGACCTGCTCAGGCTGCTCAGTCTCTATAGGAGACAAGGTCGGGGGCTCCAGGGCCAAACGCGGGGAAAGGGCTGCCGCCTACTGAAGGCCATACCTGCAGCTCACTCTCTCCGGGGAAGTTCCTGGCTGTGGGCAGGGACCCCCGGACGCCCACTCGCCCGTGTCCCAGAGCAGGCAGCGGGCTGCCTGGAAACGCACGGTGTAGTTCACGGCCCTCGCCAAATACGGGTTCGCAGGCCTCCTGTCGAAGTCGGCGTCCAGCAGGGACAGATACCCCGAGGTGGTGTCTACGAGAGAAGAGACAGGTTAAGAACGACAACCCGAAGTCTGCAAAAAGGCACAGCCCGTTCCAGACGCGGGCGGCGTGGCAGACGGCGGGGTGGCCGGAGCCGGCGGGGGCGGGACAAGCTCGGCGACACGCACGTGCCTCACGGCAGAGGCTTCGCCACGTGGATGGAACCAAAAGCGAAGGTGTCCGCCCACCTGTCAGCAAATCCCCGGGCACGTGAATGTACACGACGCGCTCGTCCCAGGCGTAGGTCCGCTTCACGAGGAAGTCCGAAGGCGTGGGCTTGTCCGAGAGCCTGGGGGCAGACACGCGGCCGCCACCGCTAGCTGTTTCATTTTTCCCTCTCAAAGGCTCTGGCCCCACAACTTCATGCAAAGGCCCTTTCCCTACGAGGAGGCCGGGGGCTGAATGGGCACAAAGTGCCAGCTACACGGCCCCACTGAGAGCCCCTGACACCTCCCTCCTCCTTCCACTAAAGAGTAAAAGCTGGCACAAGACAGGAAGCGGGCCGGCCCGGCCTGCAGGACGCGGGCAGCGCAGGGCCCCAGGGCGGCCCAGACGACGTGCATCAGCGCCCCCGGGGGCAGTGAGCGGTCAGACCCGCAGACAAGGACCACGGGCACAAAGCAGCGATGGGGAGAAACTGCTCAGAACCAGCTCAGCGTTTTTGTGCGAGACTAAGAATCAAGTGAAACCAAACTGTTTAGGCCAGCAGACGAGTTCCCGGCACTGGCCGGCCCAGTGCGCACGGGGTGGGCGTGGAGCCCCCGGGGTGCGCTGGCCCATGCCCGGTGCTGGGTGGGTGTCGCCCTCGGCCGGGCGCACCAGGTGGGCTCGCCCGTCTGAACGGGAATGGCTGGAGTCTGTCACGTGGCGAGAGGCACGGGGACCCAGAGGAGGGACAGGGCGCGGACACACTGCCCGTGCAGCGGCCGCGCGCTCTGGCGATGGGCCCCCGCGTGCACGCGCCCGGTGTGCCCGCACCACCTCACCGCCGAGGCGCCCCCCGCGTCCCACACCCTCGGCACAGCGGGAAAGGGGACCCACGCCCCCACCTGTCAGACACGGCGCCGTGAGCCATTTTTCCTTTTGGGAGAAATGGGAACTACGAGCAGGCTGGCCCAGGACCACGGCCAGAGACTCGGGCTCCCAGGGGCGGCCGCCTGCGCTGTTGCTGCCGGCCAGGTCATTTCTCACGTGACAACCGCGGCCGGCAGGAACCGATCCCACAGGATAGACGGCCGCTGCTCCCCGGAGCGGAGGACGCTGTCACCCAGCATCCTGACACCGCAGCCTCACGCCGCCGCCCACGGGCGAGCTCGTCCGCCAGCTTTTCACGACCCGCTCACGGCACCGCCGCTTGCCCCGACCGTCCCCCGCGCCCACCTCGCCAGCAGCAGCACGGGGAACGCTCTCGCGGCCGGCTTCGGAAACTCTATCCTGATCCACAGCGACTCCTGGCGGCGCCCGGAAAGCCCAGCGAACCGGTGGGAATTCACTCTGCCCCTCGGCAGCACGAACGCCCTCTCCCGTCCCCCGCCGCCCTGTCGGCAAGGGAAAACCCGTGAGCGAAATCCGCGAGGGGGAAGGTGACACGAGCCGGCCAGCATGGCCTCGGTGCGGCCGAGGGGAAGGGGGAGGCTGTCCCCACCAGGCCACTGTGGTCCCCAAACTCCACGGTCACGGGCGTCCTCAGCCGGTGTCTGCGGACGGGTCTCCTGCTGGAGCAGCGATGCAGCAAGAGGGTGACAACGACGCCGACCTGCGGAGACAGGGCCCCTGAGCAGGTGACGCCGCCGGCCTGGGGGACAGGGCCCCTGAGAGTGGGCAACATCACCAGCCAGCCGCAGGCACAGGCAGCGAGCCACGGCCCGAGGGGGCCGGCAGCGTGGGTGACGCGGGAGCACGAGCGAGCGCTCAGGGCCCGCGGCGGGCGCTCCGTCGGGCTCACGCGCGTGTGCATCCATCGTGCGTAAGGTTTTAAAAAGCTATTCTTACTCTAAACGCTCATTTAAAAGAAACGTCCGCTGAGTGGCAGCAGCCAGGAAAGCACGGGGTGGCGCACGCAGCGGGGAGGGCCGCTGGCCCGGAGCGCACGCTGGTCGCTGGGGATGCCCACCTGCCCCGGAGCGCGGGCGGCCGGGTATAGACCCCGCCGGAAGAGCAGGAGCTGGCTGACCCAGCACGGGCGCTGCGTCTCGGGCCCCGCGGGCCCCTGCCCGGCCAGGCCGGCGGGGAGGTGCACGCGGACGGGGCCCAGGCGCAGCTCGGAGCTCCGATGGTCGAGGTGCACCCTCGCGTGGAACGCCGCCTGGCCCGCGCCGACGAGCAGCTGGCGCTCGGTGCTGGAGAGCAGGCCGCCCTGGAACAGCAGGTCACACACCCACGGTCAGCGCCCGGCCGGCCGGGACCCGGGGCCGGGAGGGGCGGGCGTCCCGAACGGGCAGCTCGGGCTCCCTGGGAAGTGACGACACGTTTGCTTTCGTTCTGACAGCTCTTGCTGTGGTGTCTGTTCCCTTTGTGACAGCCGCCATGTGACAGCCGCCACGCTTAGGGCTCTTGGCCCACCCACAGGGAGCTGACCACCACGACGGCCTTCATCCCACACGGGCCCGACGGGGGCCTCGTGGCGGTGCCCGGGGACAGTGCAGTTTCTACATGAGCTCGTTGCTGTCACTAGGTCCAGACTGAGCACTTACTAATTCCCTAATGTCCCCAATATCACACCATCGGCTAAGTAAACCAGCAGGGGGTGGAGGGATAAATGGGGAGAGAGGAGAGACAGAAGCTTCTGGAAAGAGCTGGCGTTTCCTGAGGTAGAGGAACCCGAGTCACCCCAGAGACGACGCCCGCGGCAAACGCAAACGAGACGAGCTCCGGCGGCTTCGCTCCGGCCGCTTTTCACGGAGACGCACGTTGGACCCGTCTGCGTCGCCCCCCGTGTTCAAGCACAGAACTTCCCGTGACGGAAGTTTCCGCGGCCCGAGCTCCCCAGCAGGACCCCTCGAAACACGGGGGCTGGGCGGAAGCGAGTCCCAGTGGGGACATCTCCGTGTTCCCACGACGCGTTTAAAGGTTAATGGGAAAATCTCCGAGCCTCGAACCGCCGCTCAGCAGAGTGAGCGCGGGACTCGGGGACCGAGCGTGTTTTCGGCCACAGACGCAGGTGAACGTCCTGCAGCGGGAGCGGCCGCCCGCTGCCCAGGGCGAAGCGCGACCTACCAACAGCACGTCCGAGATGGCCTTGACCCCTTCTTCACGCAGGCGGTCCAGGTCCCTCGACGGCTCGCGGGCGGTGGCGCCCAGGAGCCCGGACAGGAGGAGGAGGAGCTCCCGCACGCGGCCGCTGTCCGTCACGAAGCCCCCTGCGCGCGGGCTGGGGGCCAGCAGCGTCCAGGCGAACTCGAGGATGAGCCGGGCGCTGGTGAAGCTTAGCTGCGCGGAGACAGAGGCCCGAGTGAACGTCTCCTCACGCGTGACGCGTGACGCGTGACGCGTGACGCACACGCTCCCGCCTCCGCCGCCGCGGCCGGGCGGTGGGCCTCCCGGGCTCGGGCTGGAGAGGATGGACTCAGGCCGGGGTGTGGACCAGCCTCACACGGAGCGGCTCCTGCTCTGGCCCCGAAATAGCCGACGAGACGTGACGGGTCTCTAACAGCCCTTTGAGCTACGGGGCCGCTCGCCCCGAACCCCAAACACCGTGTCGCGGATGCCTGTCCGAACTGGGCCCTGCTTCTGGAGCCGTCTCTCCTCCCAACGGCCGTGGCCGCTCCGTCTGCCCGGGCCTCCCCAGACGCCACACGAGCCACCCCCCGGTGACCCTTCCCCCACCTCCCACCCTCTCTTCCCGAACCGTCACGAGGACCGTTTCCAAGCGAGCACAGAAGCAGGGGGTGCTGCGTGGTCTGAGGAGCCCGCCCGCCTGCTCCCCACACGGCCCCCAAGGGGGCGGAACAGCCTGTCTCGCGCTCGCCTGGGTTTTGTCCACTGACCACCCCCCCAGCAGGTGCCCTGGGGGACCAGGCCGGGCGAGGTTAAGGCGGCGGGCGGTGCTGGACTGTGTGGGCTCCGTTCTGGTGTCCCCAAGGGCAGAGCAGCCGGACTTCAGCAGGGAGGGCAGGGGAGGGGAGGCTGCTGAGCTCTGAGAAGAAACGGAGCTGCAGATGGAGAGTCTGACCCCGCGGCTCAGCGCTGGGCGGCCCCCGGGTGTGCGGCCCGCTTCGGGGTGCTCGCACGGTTACGCCCGGGGAGCCGTCCCTCGCGACGCCCTTGGACGAGTTCTTCACGAAAGACGGATGCCCACGCACGGCCTATTTCTCAGGAGCCGACCCACCCTCGTCGTTAGAAAAAGGGCAGCGAACGCCCTGCGAGGCTGCGGCGCTCACCGGAGTGGGGAAGCGTACGAGGTCCCTCAGGGTGAGGACGGTCTCTGCCCTGTCGTCCTGCATCGCGTCTTCCTGACCAGGGCGAGCAGGCGGCGGGCGGGAGGAGACAAAGGGAGAGGGCGTTGGCTGCTCGTGTGGAAACCGGGCGGATCCCGCGTTTCCCAGCGAAGAGCTCGGGCTGCGACATTTTCTGGAGAGACCGTTGCGTGGTCCCAGGCGTTCCCCACCCGCGCCGCGCCCGCCCCCCCACGCCCCGCCCTGGGCACCCGCGGGCCACCTCCCCTCGCCCTATAGGAAGGCGACAGCAGGGAACAGGAACTAGGGCGACGGCGCCGAGCGCGCGTCAGAAAAGGCTGAGAGAGACGGACGGGGCGGAGGAAGGAAAAACGTTAGTCAAACGACGTGTCACAAAGACACCGAAACTGGTGTCTTCTTAGGCGTGAACGTGCTCTGGAGACAGCTACGGGGTGAGCCGCGGACACGCCGCGGGCAAGGACGGCCGCACGGGAGCACGCGGCCCTCCCCGGGGAGGCCTCGGCCTCAGGACCAGCGCCGGAGCTCCACCGTCACGAGCGGGTTTGCTCACAGAAGCCCGTGCACGGTGACGAGCGGCCTGGACTGGTCTCGGGGAGAGCGGCCGCATCTGCTTGTGAAATGCAGGAGCCGGTGGGAGGCTGCAGCCGGACACCAGAGCCACGCAGCGGCCGGCCCGGTCTCCTCCCTCACCCGTGTCATGAGCCACCCGTGTCATGAGCCACCCGGCCGCAGGCCCTGTCCGCTGGGACACCGAAGCCGGCCGGCCCTGGCCCGTACCTGGTCGTGGAAAGCTAACCCGCACACCGAGGCAATGAGCGTGTCCTGCACTGGTGACCACCACGCACACGCGGGGCTTCCGTCCTCCCGTGCCCAGCGGCTCAGGACCCTGGCGACCACGGCGACGTAGTCCCTCGCTTCCGTGTGGCTGCCCGTCAGCTGGAGCATGGACAGGTTTCTCAGGGTGGAATTGTACCTGAAGGACACGGGAGCGTCATCTCGGTCACTCCAACACGCCAGGCCACCCAGAGCGGACGGCATTCGTCACAGAAACGCTTGCTGGGCGTCAGGGCAGAAAGGTATGACTCGAGAAGCCTTGGTCCGCGCGGAGGAAACTCTAAGACGATGTGAGGGGCAGCGTCGGACTCTACGACCCCCTCGTCAGGACCGAACGGGTACAAAGAGCCAGACAGAATGCCAGGGACACACGCGCATGACGGCGAGCGGCTCAGCTGGACGGAGATCCAGGCAGGCGACAGCGGCCGCAGGCCCCCGACACTCCAGGAAGCGGCTCGGTGGGTAGCCCCCAGACCAACGGCAGAGCGGGCGCCTACACTTACATGCCCGACACGCTACGCCCAAGGGGTCGCCCCAGGAACGTCAGCAATTTGAGTACGAAATCGACCAGTGTAACACGCCGTATCAGCGCACGGAAGGACAGACCACGAGCATCTGGACAGATGGAGCAAACGTGCTGACAAAATCCAGCACCTGTGCCGATGCAAACACCCCGAAGTCCGAGAACCCGAGGGGACGGCTTCAAGCCGAGAAAGGATGTCCACCGGGGCCTCTACTCAGCTCTGAGCCGGAGAGTCCAGCCAGGACGGCCAAGCAGGAAAAAGGAAGAAAAAGTGTGTGGATTGGAAAGGAAGAAGTGACACCCTCTCTACTCGCAGGCCACGTGACCGCACACCCGGCAGGTTGCAGGGGTCCCCACGAGACCACCAGAGCCGACGGGCCGGCCGGCGAGCTTGCAGGATGCAAGACCCATACACGACGTCAATCAAACATGGCACACCAGCAATGAAAGCACCCCAAGTTCAGAAAACAGTTCCCCTTACAACAGCATCGAAAAGAACGAAATACTTAGATTAATTTAACAAAAAGGTTCAACGCTGTACACCAAAAATTATAAAATACTGCTGAAGGAAATTAAAGACCTAAATCACGGAAAATCTCAGTTCCTGGATTGGAAGACTTCACGCTGTCAAATGGGCGTGGCCGGTGCGGTCCTGTCGGAGGCTTTGCCCCTCTTTTTTGTTGGAAATTGGCAAAATGGTAGCAGGAGATCCAGCGTAACTAAGGCAAGCTCGACAGACAAGAACCCAGGCAGCGGAGTCCTGCTTCCCGCTTCAAAATCCGCCAGGAAGCTACGGGAACCTAGTGTGGGACCCGGACGAAGACAGATGTCTGATCACTGGAAGTTTCCCGGCCCAGAAATAGACACTGGCGTTTATGCCACTTGGTTTTTGACAAAGGGACAACCCGGCTCAAGGGGAGAGAAGCGAGCTTTCCAGCCCGTGGAGCCGGAGCCACTGGGCGGCCACCTGCGAAGCCACGAACGTGCGCCTCACCTCCCGCCACACGCGGAAACCAGCTCAGAGGGGCCCCGGGGCTCCGCGTGACAGCTAAGGCGGTAGCTTTCCAGGAGAAATCAGGAACGGAGCTCCGTGACTTTGGCGGGGGGACAATTTCTCAGGTGTGCCAGAAGCATGAGTGATAAAAGGGGGGGATTACAACCTCCTGTACCTCCAGGGGGAGCGCGGAAGCCCCGGGCTGGGAGTGCGCGCGCAAGTCACACGCCTGGCAGGGCCGTGCAGCCGCCCACGTGACGAACGCCCCGCGTTGTCACAAAGACGAACGAAGCAGCCCGGAGCGGACAGCGCGGGGGAGATTGCTCCCCACGGAGGACGCAGGACAGCGCGGGGACCTCTCTCCACGGGAGACGCATGGCAGGAAGGGCGCTCAGCGCCCCCAGCGTCGGGGGGAACGCACACAGCGCGTTCACGCGGCCAAGGGCAAAGCCAGGCCACGCGGCCGGCCCCCGCTGGTAACACGATGCGGCGGGCCGGGGGGGACGCTCGGTCACGGGAGCAGTGGGCGCTGACAGGCGCCGGCATCCACATCTCACAAGGGGGGATCGCACGGGCCTCGCCCGCTCGCACGGGTGTGCAGAACAGGCGGAGCTGTGGGAGGGACTGGGCCGCGGTGGGGTGGGCCGGGGTGGGGCAGGGGCTGCCCGAGGGCAGGTTCCCAGGGAGGGTGGCACACCGCGGACGGGGCGATGGGGCGTGCAGCTCCGGGTGCCCCAGGATCCAGGGGCGAGCCCGCGAGGAGGGCGAGCGACGCGGTGTGAGTGACAGCTCGGCGAAGAGCTCGGGGACCGGGGCACGACCAGAAGCGGGGGGCGGGGGGCGGGGGGGCGTCCAGGTCGCCCTGGGGGTCCGTGGCAGGTCGGGGGTGCTGTGTGGCTGTACTCACAGGTCCTCGCCGGGGCAGTGGTGCCCATGGAAACGTGGAAGCACCGTCACGGCCACCACACACGGCCGCCCCTGGGAGCCCTCGCCGTCTGCCACCCGGATGGACACCAGGACTGCAAGGGAAGCAACAGGCGGAGGCGGCTCAGCGGGGCCCCGGCTGTGGGGCTGCTCTGCGGGCGTCGGGACGGGGCGGGCTGAGCCTGGCCGGCAGGCGGCGGCTGCGACCCCACCAGACCAGCCGCCCGGACTCTGCTGGCCAACCTGCGTGCCGGCGGCCGGCGGGGGGCCGCAACAGGAGGCGCTCCCTCCCCGGGGACCCCCGCGTTCCCACGTGAACCCAAACAAGACGGGGCGGTGAGAGCCCCGGCTGAGGCGGGAACTCTCACAGGTGGGGCCACCCGGCGCCCAGCACGAGCCAGAGGCCCGCGGAGGGAGGATGGCACCTGCCTCAGCCTCCCCTTCCCCGGCCTGCTCCGGAGACGGCCGTGCTGAGTCACCAGCAGGGCTGGGACAGGCCACCCGGGGCCATGGGAAGTGACCGAAGCCGGAGAGTAAAACGTGAAGCCTGAGACGGAGCGTCAGGGGTCGGGTCAGATTCTAAGTGGTTCCGGGTGAAGGACAGAATGCGACAGGCCCGGAGGAGAGCGAGGGAGGGGAGTCTGCATGAGGGCGGGGGAAGGGGGGCAGGAAATGGCTTTCTGAGACTCGGGGTGCTCTCCGTGATGCGGGCCCAGGTGCGTGGTGGGGACTCCTGCGGATGACACGGAGCCAAGGCCCTGCCCCAAGCTCCCCCTACTTGGAGTTCTGCAGGTCCCGTGCTCTGCAGACCCCTGCAGACGGGGCCCAGGGTGCCCCCCATGAACAGGGCCCAGTGCGCGCCCCGCGGACGGGGCCCCCGCAGGCACCGGTCCAGTGAGAGGCTCCGAATGCGAGTCCTGTTCAGACCCAGCTCTGTGCAGGTTGCAGGCCCCACACAGAGGAGTGTGGTGAGCATCTATTTTGAGGAAAATTCCAGAAGACAGACGCTAGGTGCAATTTCCGTCTCGAAGAACTCACGGAGGCCGGCCGGGAGGACCCCTCGTCCCCCGCCCACATGCCCGGTGCCCGCCCCGAGAACCCGCGCGCTCCCCCTTGGTGCTGCTGACCCACACCCAGAGGTGCACGGGCTTCTGACCGGGGCTCAGGCCAGGCGTCGCGAAGGACGGACTGGACTGGACGGACGGGCGACATTCAAGTGAGCCAGGCGCCCGGACCAGCGGGCGTCCGGCTGGAACAGAATCGCCCACAGCAAGGAGGCACAAGATCCCGACTCGCCCGCCCCCGTGTCGGAACCAGCGGAAGTTCGCGAACGCCCCTCACGCCCAGAGACCGCTCTGCTCTGGCTCCCGCGGATGGGGACACTTCCCTAAATGGCCATGTCGCCAATGTGCTCAGCACAAGCGGGCGTGATGCGGGGTCAGCGTCAGAGGACAGAGCTGTGCACGGGACAGAGCCTGTCTCGTCCCGAAAACCATGCGGGTCAGCTCGGCCCTCCCGGGTCCGCCCGCAAATGCGTGTCAGCGAACGTGATCTCGACGTTCGATTCGGGGGGACGAGGTGCCCTTCGGCACTGCCTCGCGTTCGCCCTGACTGCAGGTTCAGAGCATCACTTTACGTGGAAGGCTGATTCCTCTCTGCACCACAGAGCAGGCGCTGGACCTGGACCGAACCAGTCAGACGCATCGCGAGACAAAGAACGTGACTTTCCGGACACACGGGTTCTACACCTCGTAGTTTTGGGAACCAGGTCTAGAAGCACAGGTCGGCGCTGCCCACGACCCCGGCCCGCTGCCCGCGACCCCGGCCCGCTCCGCGGCCTACCTCGGAAGCCGTCCACGGGCTCGCCGGCCGGCAGCGTGAAGTAACGCTGGGTGTCTCTCCCGCGGTAAAGGATGCGTTGGGGGGCACTTCCCGCCTGGTAGCTGGTCGTGGTGAAGGTCCTGCCGATGGAGGGACGGTGTGAGATCGAGCACGGCAATTCAGCAGCAAGCCCGCCCGCTGCTTACCGCCGAGGGCTTGTCCTCGGACAGACACCGGGCGGGCGTCACTGAGTGTCCCCGAGGCACGCGGCGGGTGACCACCCACCTCCACGGCCCCCTCTTCCCCAGTGCCTAAAGAGCTGCCTCTGTCCCTGGGGTCGTGTGCCCTCCGGGCCTGGGACCTCCCCATCTCGGGGTCGAGGGGATGAGGCTGCCCTCTGCTTCCCACTGGGGATGCAGCAGACAGGAGACGGGAGGGGACTTGCAGGGGACGCGCTCGGCCTTAGAGCCGGGCCTTCGGTGAGGCCCAGGATGGAGGTGGCCTGGGGACGCACACGGTGGCTGCTGGGAGGGGCCGCTGGGGCGGCACTTGGAACGAGTGGGTGTCCACCGCGTGAGGACAGGACAGAGCCCAGGGGCAAGGCCATCGCACCTGTGTCCCCGACGTGCAGAAGACACCGAAGGTGGTGTGTGCCTCGAGGCCCTGGTGGGGCTGCACCTGGCAGGCCACGTCCCGCGGGGCCCGGTTGACGGTCAAGTACAGCTGCGCCTTCCCGAGAAAGCTGTGGTTTGAAGCTGCAGAGAACATGACGCAGGGTCACAGCCCCTGGGGGAGTTGAGGGGGCACACGGCACAGATGGCGGGCGAGAGCTCAAGCCTCCGTGGGTCTCACGGTCTGGGCCCCAGGCCAGCAGCGTGGTTCTCAGGCCTGCCCGGCCTGTGGGGTCAGAAAGCTGGGGTGGGGGTGGCCGGGGTGAGCACGGCCTCCGGGGCCCTGGTGTGTGCTGGTGCCGAGGGCCACCACCACGCAGCGCCCAGTAACACCGCTCCCTGGCTGCTCGCTCCGCCTGGAGATTGGGCAGGCGGGACGGGCCAGGTCCCCACCTGCTGGCAGGGGACACCGGAGGGTGCGCCCCAGCAAACCCCCTTCCCGCTACATGGTCTCAAAGCTGGTCCAGGACACGCAGGCACAGCTCAGCGGAGTCTGCAGCGCTGATGCGGTTTGAGGCTTGGCTTTTATTAACGGCACGAATGTTGTAAGCACGGTCCTTGCTGCCACAGGGCGTTCAGAATCGGTGCCATGAACAGACACGGTCCGACACGCCTAACTATCATCCCCCACGTTAAACATCTCATTTTCCATTTTCTGCTATTATGAATCATCTTACGATGATTATTTTCATGCACAATTTTTTTTTGTTTTTTACTTTTTTACTTTGATGCCTTTTTCTTGAGATAAATTGGAGGTGTGGGATATACATTAAATCACTTAGAGCTTTGATGATGCTGACCCCCCTATGACAGCAGGCGCCACGGCTGCATCTCGGATGCTGTGCCAGAGGCTGTCCCCAAGTACGGACGACAGGTCCTACAGCAGAAGTAAGATCTGAGAGGGTGGGGTGGCCGCTTCCGAGCTGGCCGGGGCGTCCCCAGGAGAAGAGGCACTGAGCGTGCAGAGGCCTGAGTCATGCTGAGGGCAGGCCCCGGGGAGCAGCAGCCCCTGAGACCAGCACAGGGGAGGACGGGCCGTGGGGGGCTGGGGAGGCAGGAGCTCTGGGGACAGCGCTGCCACGGGGCGAGCTGAGGGCTGGCACTGGCACGACTGTGTCCCCCCGAGAGAAGGGCTCCCGGCTCGTCCTTCGAACAAGTCTCCAAAGGCGTGCGTGGGAGCCAGGACTCTGAATTCCGTTTCTCAACGCACAGCATCATGGGAGGGTCAGGAGGGGCCTTTACGAAGATGTCGACAAAAGCCTTGAGGACAAAAGCCGCCCAGGGTCCTGCCCGCCCACCAGGTGACGCGAGCGGCCGCGTGGATGCGAGACGGACGTGCGTGGCGGGCTGCAGCCAGCGCCCAGCGCCCAGCGTGGACGCCGACCAGCCGCGCCTGTGCACACAGACACGCGGCCTCGGAGCCGAATGGAGCTAAAGGCCTCTAGAAACGCGGCAAAGTGCCCAGGAGTTACCCAGAGGGGGGACGTCAGGCTGTCACGGAAACGCCAGAGGGACGTGGGCCAGCACGAGGGCCCCCGGGGAGAAGCCACTCGCGCTGGCCTCCGAGCACGTGCAGAAGCCCCAGCCGTCTGCAGGGGAGCGGTCAAGCGACCCAGCTGTCCAGGTCGAGTGAAACGGGCGACTGCCTCAGCCCCGCTCTGAACACTCACCTGCTCGCCAAGTGCACAGGAACACCTGTGCCTCCTCCGACCCTCTAACGCGGGGTGACAGTGAGGCGGGGGGTGGGTGGCGGGACCTCCACAATGAGAGCCCCGGGGAGGGGTCTCACATGACCACAGTTTCCAGGAAAAGCTGCCACTAGAACTAAAGCCCTCATGGTCCCTGCAGCAGGCCCAGCGGGCAGCGCCACCTACCCACAGAGGCTTGCAGGACATACGTCTCTCCAGGGCTCAGCGAATACGGCTTTATCGTCACCGTCTGTCCCGTGATCCCTATGGAAAGGGAGGGGCCTCAGGGACACGGTCATCAGTGGGCTCGAAGGACAGCAGTTCAGACAAACCCTCAGCACAGGCGCCACCCTCAGTCCCAAAGTGACAGTAAAATAGGACCAGTTAACCCGCTTGTCCCCAACCGGACAAGCCACTCCCCGTCTGTTACGCCCTCGGCACAGAGCTCAGAGCCCATCCCGGCTCCCCTGCCAACGGCAGCGACACCGAGCTCCAGCCAGCGGCCGGGTCAGACGGGGTGCTCACTCCCCGGAGCAGAGCGCGTGGGGGGGACCCCGCTCAGATGGGGTGCTCACTCCCCGGAGCAGAGCGCGTGGGGGGGACCCCGCTCAGACGGGGTGCTCACTCCCCGGAGCAGCTGCGGGGACTCTCGCCAGACGGGTGCTCACTCGAGCAGAGCGACCCCGCTTCAGACGGGTGCTCACTCCCTGGAGCAGAGCGCGTGGGGGGGACCCCGCTCAGACGGGGTGCTCACTCCCCGGAGCAGAGCGCGTGGGGGGACCCCGCTCAGACAGGGTGCTCACTCCCCGGAGCAGAGCGCGTGGGGGGACCCCGCTCAGACGGGGTGCTCACTCCCCAGAGCAGAGCGCGTGGGGGGACCCCGCTCATGCGCTAGGAGCGGCTGCTGACCAGTGCGACTCTGCGGGAGGCCGAGGTCCTCGGAGCGACACGTACGTCTCTGCAGGACACCGCCGTGCACAGCGCTGACCGGTGGGGACTGTGACCACCCAGCGGACATGGGCTGACTGAATGCGTGTCCGGAGCGGGGGGACCCCAGTGTGGGGGTTTGGCCCGGGGCGAGGGGACCCCAGTGTGACACGGGGGCCCGGAGCAGGACGGCTCAGCAGCACAGAACAAGACACCAGCTAGTGGCAGTGGGGGACGTGGGTCTCGCAGCAGGGACGACCTACTGTGTGACCGCGAAGGGCGATGCGGCGAGCTGAGCGGGTGACTAGGGCGGTGTCCCTGTGCTCGCTCTGCGGGTGACCGCGCCCGTGGGAGGCACAGCAGTGTGTACGCACGGAGGAGCCGGCGCGTTCCCCGTGCCCTGCGCCTGTGGCAGCCGAGAGGCCTCCCCCCCTTGACCTGCAAACGGGGCGCCCGGCAGGCTCGAGCCTCAGCGTGGTCCACAGAGGGACAAATGCAGCAGAAGGCGGCTCGACCCCAAGCTCCCCCCACGCACCCCCCACGCAAAGGAGAAGGCGCAGGGCAGCTCGGGGGCTGGTGCCCACGCCCCAGGAGGCGGCCGAGGCCCCGGGCCCAGGGCGCACGTACCAGACGTGGTGTAGCCCCGGAAAACAGCACGGGCCACCGGGGCCTTGGGCCAGTCGACCAGGAGGCCGGGCCTGGCGCCCGCGGTGGGGAGCACGGGGCCCACCAGGTTGTCCCCGTCACCGAGGCTCCCATCAGCGCTGGCACTGGGTCCTGGCCCCGGGAGGCGGAGACTGGTCCCTGGGAAGACAGAGCGAGCCTGGGTCGGTTACGAGTCCTGAGTCCGTCTCCCAGCGCTGGAGGGCGGTCGGCAGCAACGCCACGCCCGAGGCTGCCGGATCCCGTGGTCTGAAACGGCTTCGCCGGCCACACAGGCAGCAGGGGACTGAGGCCGGCACACCGTTCACGTCATTGCTGCGTCCTCCACCCACGTCCCCTCAGCGCGCATGTGTCTGGCCACGAGGCCCAGGACTAGTTACTGGGACAAGGACATTACCCGGACGGCTACAGCGAGCGCGTCAGAGAAACACACACGGACACACGGACACGAGCGGCGTAAGGCCGGCGCCCCGCGGGGGAGGAAGCGGGCGTGCCTGGGAGCGGGGTTGGGGGGCGGACGGGCCAGGTTTCAGAGACCGGGTGGGAGTGTTTCAGAGGCCGCTCGGGGTGGGGTCACGGCTGTGGCCGCAGGGAGGGAGGACGGGGAGGAGCGGGCGGTGGGGTGGGAGGAACTGGGGAACCCTAGGTGAGTGAGGGGTGTGGGGGGACAGGTCGGGGTGCGACGCTCTGGGTTGAGGCCCTGAAGGCACCGTCTCTGGCCCTCTGCAGTGACGTGACTGAGGTGGCACGGCTGGCGGCAGAGACAGGCCAGCGGCTCCCACGTGGTCCAGGCCAGAGGGGACAGCTGGACTCTGCTCAGGGGACGCTCACTGAGACTGCGAGAGGCCAGGAAATCGCAAAGAAGTGAATCAATGTCCGGGCTCAGAAATGGCGCCCCCCCGTTGGGAAGAAAGAGTCCTGGACGCAGCACCTTCTCATCCGGTGCGACCCCTGGAGATGAGCCCCCGGCACAGACGCCTGCGGTAGGCGGGAAGGACCGTGGCGGTGGAGGCAGCAGAGAGGGTGGCCAGAGGCCCGCACAGTGAACCCGACGAGTGACCCCACCAAGCGCCCAGACGTCCATCCCATGAACACACCACACACTGGTCATTGTCTCCCATTCGTTCAGCGGACAAATCACTCACTGACCACTCACTGCCCATTGAACACACAAGCTGCTCGCCGGTCACCTAGTCATCCCATGAACCCATGAACGATCACTGGTCGTCCATCTCGGCATTCAACACGGGTCATTCCCTGACCGTTACATAGATCACCCCGATCGCCTGCCCATTGCACCAACGAATCACTCATTGCTTATCTAGTCATTCGCCGGATAAATCGATCACTCCCTGATCATTTGTGATTCATCCGACGACATGCTCATTGAGTGCCAGTCTCCAGGTGCTGTGACAGCCCTGGGGACAAGTGTAAACACGTCACGGAAACTTTCCTCCAAGAGCTCGGCAGGAGGGTCGGATGCAGAAGGAGCCCATGAGCAGGACGAGCCGCCCGCTTGAAGCAGGTCGAGTAACACACTAGGCCGCTGGGAGGAGGGGCCACGGGACAGGTGGAGGGTCTTCCCAGACAGGGACACGCAGCCCACAGAGATTGACGTCCCCCGAGGTGACGACTGGGGGGGACGCTGAGGGAGGTGTTTTCAGCAGATGACACCCTTGGACCAAAGCGTGGGAGAGGGACAGTGTCCACGGAGGCCTGGGCTCCTCTCTGTGTTTGAGGCAGGGGTACCAGAGTGCATCAGTCAGTGAGCTGGGGACAAGGGAGCAGCCGTGCCAGACTGTGCCACGCGAAGGAGCGTACACTTCCCACTTTGCCTCGGGGGCGCTGGGCGGCCCTGCCACACGGCAGTGGCGTGTGGACCTGGGTTTCAGAAGAGGGGGTGGCGGGCAGGGCAGGGCCCCAGGAAGGGGGACGACACAGACTCACCGGGCCACCTTCCTCCGGACGGCGCTGCTTCCTCGATGTCACTGTAATAGGCTTCGAAATCCACTGAAACGACAGAATCAGAGGATCCCACTTAACACCGGAATCACACGGACTCCCGATGGGCGGCGGGCGGCGGGCGGCGGCCCCGGTGGCCCCACGGCGGGCGAGCTCTGCTCTGCGGACACGCGGGCCCCGCGGAGGCAGTGTCCAGAGGCAGTGTCCACCGCGCGCGACCGTGGACGCCCCCCACGGGGCTCTCACTGCTCTCTCAGGACGTGCGCCGCCCTGTCAGAGTGGACGTGAGCGCGTCCCGTGACGCCGCCATGGGGCTCTCTCCACAGCTCCCCCGCAGTCGGAGGGGCTCACAGGGTCTTCCCACCCGCGAACCCGGGGCTCAGCGCGCGGGGGTGCGGTGGCCTTCCCCGGGGCACAGGGCACAGAACACGCGTCACCCGGACACCCGCGGCCACGTCACACAGCGTCCCGGGGAGGGACAGCGAGGGAGAAGGCAGAGGCCGGGCCACACTTATATCACTGACAACGGACTTCGCTCTCAGTGGTTAGGTGCGAAAGCAGTTTCTGTCCGACGTGAAAACCAGTGGCAAGGGAAGCGTCGGTCGCTGGGGGGACAGGTGCCGTCACGGGGCTGACGCGCACGGAAGGCTTGTCACAGCCGTGACTGGGCCATGCGCCAGCCGACAGGAGGGAGCGGGCTCCATGAGCACCGGGCTAGGGCAGCGTGAGGCGAGCAGGTGACCTCACACCTGACCGCCCGGGCGGCTTACCAGGGGCGGCGGAAGGCGGGGTCCTCTCAGGAGGGCTGGGCCCCGGGGACCCCTCGTCCCAGGCAGCGTCCCCCGGGGCCGTAGTGACGCCAGCAGCAGGGACCCGGTGCCTGGTGACCATGGACTCCGTGGAGGCTGTCCCCGCAGCCGAACGGTCCGGCCAGCCCGGGCTCTGTGGCCACAGCTCGCGGGAGGACGGTGTGGGCGTGACATGGGGATCTGCGCTGCTTGGGCCCGCGGACAGCCGAGCGGACTCTGACACCTGCGACGTGGCCCCGAGCCTCGCGGAGCCCAGCAGCCCCACCGCTCTGCAGAAGGGGACTGCAAGGGAGATGTCGCAGGGTTAAGAGTCTGGACGGGAAAGGGCCATTTGGATTTTCGGAATGTGCCAGCCACGTAAGCACACTCGGTTTTCAGCAAATCTGACATCGGTTTGTGGACCACACGTAGGCGACAAACGCCGAGGGCGATGGACGGCAGACAGCGACAATGGACGCAGGCACCAGCTCGCCCACCTCGCCCGCGATGTGCCTGCCCCAGGCCCCCTGCGCCCACTGGCAGGGGCCGTTCACGCGGGCTCGAGACTCCGTCTGGCCTCGCGGGGCCTCTCCTCACCCTCATTCACCCGCCAGTCAGCGTCTGGGGCAGTGATTCTGCAACCCAGGGCTAAGAGTTAGGGCAGAGGGTGACCGGCACAGAAAGCATTTGGCGGAACGTAGAAACCGACGTCTCAAGGAGGTGAGCTTTCACTTCCCACCCCGAGAGTCAGATCCTGTGACAGCAGGGCTGAGGGGCATCCGTGCTGGGACAGGCGTTTGCTCCGTGCAAAGTGTAACCGCTGCTGTGCCACCCAGGCCCTGTGACACACTGGGTGCTACCCAGGCCCTGTGACACACTGGGCAGAGGCTTCGATCCGGGCAAACCCACCCACCTAAAGAACGTGGGAGGGCCCCCCTGTGAAGACGGCACAATGGCCCTCCGTCTTCCGTGCCTCCAGCAGAGGGCAGCGGGCGGGGGTCCCCATGTGGGAGCTTCGTGAGGCCCCAGTCGTGGAGGACGTCTGGGAGGCTGGCCCAGCGTCTGCGGAAGGCAGCCCCGGAGACAGCTCAGAAACAAAGGCCCCTCTGTCAGCCGTGCAGAGCGGCCCCGCATCACAAACATTGCCGGTGACAAGTCCCTCTTCCCCAGGCCCAAACCTACGGGCTGATGCACCCACAGGCCACGGGAGACTTTATTTTATGCACCCACTGCCGTGTGGCTGCACGAGCCACACTCTTCACGGAGGAAACATTGCTGGAGGCGGCTGGAAGCCTCGGGCGGTGGCTGGGGGCGAGGACCCAGGGCGGGAACCAGCATCCGCCGCCCCTCTGTGGGGTCTCCGGGCTGCTGCCCCAGAGGACAAGGGAGGCCCGGAAGGGGCGTGGGGCGTGGGCCGCGGGGGTGCGGCGCCTGTCATTTCAAACAGCTCGCTGTGCTTCTGAACCCGCAAAGCCGCCCGCACGCAGCCGCCAGGCGGGGCGGGCATCAGCACGCGCTGGCCCAAGCGCGGGGGACATGCTCGACCGTGGGCAGGACCAGACACACCGCTGCACATGAGTCACACTTCGCAAAGTTTTAGCGACCTCAGAATCGAGCCAACACAAGGAGGCCACGCTGCCCACCTTCCGCGCGGCTGCCTTCCGTGGCGTTGACCATGAAGAGGTCCCAGGAGTAGGAGAGGCCCGCTGTGTCACCGCAGTCCGCGCACGCGGCCCGAAGGGACAGCTCGTCGTTCCAGTTGACGGGCAGGGCTCGGAAGCGCACCCAGGCGACGTGGACGAACCTGCAGGCGCGGGGCGGCCGGCTGTAGGACGGGGCGCGCGGCCCTTCCGCGCGTCCACGCGCGCTGGGCATGCTCAGATCGCCCCTCTGGCCTTCGTCAAGCGGCAGACAGCGGTCACCGCCGACACGAGGAGCCCCGATGGGTGGCCGAGCCTGTGCCGCCGCCCTAGGGCCTGCCTGCTCCCCGCCCGGCCCCCACGGACCGCGCACACCCTCGCCCGGCCACGACCCCTCCCGAGTGTCCTTGCCGGACACACTCAAAGCGCAGTGGGGACTGTGGGTCCCGGGGCCGCGGGGCTCGGGAACTGCTGCGTGCTGCCCGATGCTCCGCTCCGTCCCCGGGGCCTGGGCCACTGAGCCGGGGTGGCGCGGGCGTTTCCCATGACAGCCCCTCTCCCCACTCACGTCTCATGTGGCCGCCCACCGGCGTCTCCCAGCACAGGGGACCAGGAGGCCATGGCACATGGTGCCACAGGGGCCTCGCCCGGCCCCAGCCTGTCCCGGGCCGTGTGCGTGAGTCTGCATGCGCGGGCGGGGCGTGGGGGTGAGGAGGACACGGCAAGGAGCGGCTGGTCTGGCCCTGACCTCCCAGGGACACAGTCACGCGGGCCGGGATAGTCCCTGCCGGGGCCAGCGCCGTTCACCCAACTTCAGGCCCCGCGAAGGAATATTTGACAACAAATTCCGTAATTCTCCTGTGAGACTTACACAGCGCATTGTATGTTTACAATAACTGTCTTAAGATTTTACGTACCGTTATTTAAATCACGCCCCAATATCTCTAGCCCTATCCTGGCGCGTCTTCGCTTTTAACATGTACAAATATAAACAAAACGGAAGTGGCCTGGGCTCCTTCTGGCCTCCGCCCCCAGCCCTGGAGCAGATGCATCTCAGGGCAAGTGCTACGGCAGACGGGCGCTTCCTACTCGGAGCCCCCCATTGGGAGCCCCCCACTCGGTGGCCCCACTAGGAGCTGCCCACTGGGAGCCCTCCCTTGGAGCCCCTTCCACTGGGAGCCCCCCTCAGAGGCCCCGCCGTCAGCGCGCAGGGATCCTGCGCCGGAGCCTCATCTCCCGCGCACATTGGGTTTCTTGCAGGCCCCAGCAGCAGCGGGGCGCCCAGGGCAAACGCCTGCGCCTGCGCGGTGGGGACCTCAGGACAGGCAGTACCTGAGCGCTGAGTCTAGGCGGGTGGACAGGAACACCTGCGCCTCTGAAGAGTTGCGGCCTTCGCTGGACACCACCAGAGTCACGAGAAACTGGTCGTAGCTGCGGCTGAGAGAATCTGCCGCAAAGGAGAGAGTGGGCGCGCCCACGTGCAGGCTGCGTGGAGAGGGCCCTGTGAAGCAGGGGCGCCCGGGGCTGCTGGCTGGGGTGCACTTCCAGTGATACCTGCGGGCGAGCCGTTGGGGGTCTGAATGCCCTGCCCTGGCCAGGCAGGTGACCTTGGCATCATCACGGGCTTCCTGGGGGCCTGCGAGGGAGCACGTGCCCGTGTCCGTGGGGTCGCCTGCTCGCCCTGGCGGAGCACAGAGTGTCCAGTCGGGACACTGGGGCAGGCCACCCAGGGAGGGTGTGGGAGGAGAGGGCCAAGGCCTGAGCCAGGGGCCTCCAACGTCCAGGGACCCAGCCACGCAGAGGCCTGTGACACGGAACTCAGCCTCCCACACACCAAACATCTTACCCCCCAAGTGTTCAAATACAAAGTAACACGTTTGCTACGGATTGAATGTCCGAATGTCCATGTCCCCAAACCCACGTGTGGACCCCAAATCCCAACACGATGGGTGGGTGGCCTTTGGGAGGTGGCTCCCTTGTGGGGGCGAGGTCCTGCGGTGGGGTCGGGGCTCCTGGACGAGAGGCCACAGACAGCGCCTGCCCCTTCCGCCACGGAGGACACGGCGAGAAGACGCGCCGCCGTCACCACGCAGCATCTGCGGCGCCCGACCCTGGACGTGCAGCCCCCAGAACGCGAATGACTGGCCGTTGTGTCGAACCTCCCCCCGCCCCCGCCCCCGTCTGGGCGGTCTGTTACAGCGGCCCCGAAGACTGGACACTATTGAAACCTCATATTGGAAAACGTACCACACTTTAAACACCAACACGTAAACCGACCTGTCTCGTTTCCGTCCCTTTTCTAAGTTCTCCTGTATTTCGATCCTAAGTGAAACATGAATTCGGCTAATAAAAGTTGAGGCGCGTAACACTTCATTACCGCTGAATTCTAAAGCCACCCCTCCTTCAGTGTGGAGGGGGCGCACAGTCCCTTGGGGCTCACCTGAGGGTGGCCCTAGGCCTGTCCGGGTCGTAGGACAGGGACCCGCGGAGCACGACGGTGGCCGAGGGTCTCCTGGCGACGAGCAGGTGCGTGCCCTCAGAGATGACGCTGACGGGGGCCCTGGCTCGCACCTCCACGCTCACGCAGTGGTTGGCGTACACGACGCTGCCTCGCACCTGCACCTGTACGCCGACGACAGGGGGCGCCACCGGAGCGGGACGCTCGTCTCAGCACCGGAGGGAAACTGGGGAGTCCCTCACCCCGCCCCCGTGCGTCAGCACCGCCAACTGCAGGCTTCGGGTGCAGCACAGGCAGACTCGCTTTCCGCCCCCAAGCAGCCGCCTCCGTGACCACAAACGTCCCCCCGGGTGGCGACTGCAGGGCGGGTATCAGGCTTCCCCTGGTGGCGCGAGCACAGCGTCGGGGGCCCTGGGACCCTGGACACAGCAGCGCCTCAGATGCCGGCGCACCCAGCTCCACGCCCGCTCCGCCCGCAGACTTTCCCTGTTGTTGGGTTTTGTTGACTTGCCCGTGTTTAAGTCCCTTTTCCAGCCCCCAAACGTACTGTGGACTTAAAGAAACGCAAACGCGCTTGAGCGTCGGCCGTTCCAGGCACCGAGCGCTTGCTCGGGGCGGGCGGGAAGTGGGAGGCCGCTTGTGCCGGGGGCATCGTCGGCCCCCTGCCCACCTTGGCCAGCGCCGTGTAGTTCCCGGGCTCCAGAAAGTAGCCGGGGATGGCGAGGGTCTGCCGGTGCGTGCTGACGGCGGGGGGCAGGGCCACCCCCAGCCCCGCGGAGTTCCTGAGGCTCCAGGTGTAGGAAAGGCCTTGGGAGATGTCGCAGAGAATGGCGGCTTCAAAGGCCACGCCCAGCGTCACGGGCTCAGACCTCCACACCTGCGCGATGAGAGAAAGGTGTCTCATGGAAACTTCCATCCTGCCTCATTCCAGAGTAAATGATTAAAAGCTTACACGTGACCTAACACTCCGATTGTGTTTACGTCATCACTGGATGGGCTTCTCAGAGTTGGAATTGAGGGCTCAAAACAAATGCCATGTCGACTTTACAAAGAAAAGTAAGAAGTCCACATGAAAAGCAAAGAGGAAAAAACAAATATTTATAAACCCATGAGAAAAAAACCCTTCTAAGCATAAAATGGGAAAATATCAAAGGGAAAGGTGAATAGATTTGAGTACATAAAAATTTTAAACATCTGAATGTCAAAATACAATTTTTGAAAGCAATCAACAGAGAAGGAAAACCATTTGCAAAACATGACAGTTGATACCATTTAAAATCAATGGGAATTGCCTTATTGTATGGTTTCCACTATAAAATCATATATTCAAAGTTTAAATTGAAACAAAAAGAAAACCCGATTTCTGATGGTTGGAGACACTGGAACAAAGGGTTGTAACCATAGTTCAAACAAGGGGCACAGGAGGAACGTGTGCGAAGTGACCTCGTGCGCGGTGTTTTGAGGACATACAGTCTGAGGGTGACGAGAACTCCAGACAAATCTGCGAGCTGGCTGGGAAGTTTTATTTCTGGTGATCACGTTGCTATTGTTGCTTCGAAAGTAGTTTACATGTTTATTAGGAAAGATGCTAATAAATACTTCTAGAGCTGTCCGCTGGGGCGTCCGCCACTATCCCAGCCCACAGAGTCCCACAGCCCAAAGCGGGCCAGTTGGAGCATTTGGGGACAATGCCTGTGACGGATGGAGTAACATTAAAGCAGTCAGCAGGTCCGACCTCGCGGTGGTCAGCGGGCCTGGGTGGCGACGCTGCCCCAGCCTCCGGCTCACAGCCAGCGGCCGGCACGAGGTCCCTGGAGGACGTTTCGGGAACAGCTCCCGTGAACACGGGCGGGGAGAACCGTGCAGCAGCTGGGACCCAGGGCTTCAGAACGTACTGCTTTTGGTAGACATGGGATTCTGCCTTTGGCTTTCGTTAAGTGACGTTAGTCATGACTTACTTCCTTTGAAATTATTTTTTACTCTTGTACTCTAAATAAGATTCTAGAATTTGTCACAAAACGACCCAGATTTATGAGTTGCAACACATTTTGTCTGAGAGGCCAGTTTTTAACCCATGAATAATGACAAACACGAAATGAGGACACGCCCGGGGGGACCAGAACTTGTTCTGAGGTGCTAGCATGTGTGAGTCAGCACCGGGGGACACGCACCACGGCTTCTCGACGTCCCAGAAGCGTCTCAGGTCCTGGGCCCAGTCCCTGTGGGAATTACCCCCTGGAAATGCTGCAGACATGCTGAAGGGGGGTAAAGTTGAGCAAGCGATAGCTGGGCGGAGGGGAAGGGTGTGGGCAAGACAAAGGGAGGAAGGGGGGCAGCGGGCAGAAGGGCAGGCAGGAAGGGTGGGTGGGCAGAAGGGGGTGGAGGAAAGGGGGGGTGGCGTGAAGGGGGTGCAGGCAGGAAGGGTGCTACAAGAAGGGGTGGAGGAAAGGGGCAGTATAAGAAGGGGGTGCAGGCAGGAAGGGGTGCGGGCAGAAGGCGGTGCGGGCCGCCACCGCCCGTCTGTGCAGCGCTCCAGGGGCGGGAATGGCCGACATTCTGCGGCGAGGGTGTAAGGTGACGGGTGACTTGAGCTACGGTTCGATGCTACGCCGCCATGAAACGCACGGTCACACTTATCATAAGAGGGTCACAGCGTAACCCAGAGATGCCGATTCTGTGATAACACACACATACACGTGCACATGCAACTCGCAGACATGGACACGCACACACACACACGCGCATACTCGTGCACACACCACACACAAAGAGCCTCAGAAAGGTACCGGAAATAAATATTTCCCGAGCACCTAGGGCTAGGAAAAACAGAATTGCTTTTCTGTTATTCCTTTGAGGCCTCAGATTTAGAGCAATTTTCCTTTTCAGGGCAAAAGTGCTCCAGTGACCCATGGCTGTCTCCTGCTGATTAAATTTCAGGTGATTCCTGTTTTTCTTTATATTTTTAGAAAATGTGTAAAAGCGAGAAAAGTTAAAGAAAAATGGAATCATCGATATTGTTTTGCTTGTTTTGAAGGTGAAAAAACTTGAATGCATCAGAAAACACTAACGGCCCAGGTCGCACCGCTGGCGAGCCGGCCGAAGCACAGGCAGGGCTGGTCCCCCTCGGCCACCGTCACGGGGGACGGGCCCGTGCGCAGCCGCACTGAGCAGAGTGTGGGGGTAGCGCCTCCGCCTCCGCCCGGGCCTTGCTGTTCTGCGTGCGGCCGTTCGATCCGGCCTTCGACTTCCTGTCCATCTCCGGGACGCAGAGAAGCCCCTGCCTGGGTGCTGGTGTCCCCTGGCCATGTGGGTGCTCACTGGGAGCCGGAAGGGATCCCTTCCCTGGAGCCCATGCAGCTGGCCCTGTGTGCAGGGCTCCTGGGACCACGGGCTTGTGCCTCTCAACTCCACTGCCACGTTTGGGGCAGCGGTGCCCCACCCAGCGAGACTCTCAGGGGTCCAGCAACTAACCCCCTGGGCTAGAAGGCCACAGAAAGCTTCCAGCAAATGCAGGCACCCCGGGTATTAGTTCCCATGTGTCACCAGAGCGCTTTGACTCTGCGAAGGAAAACCAGAAGCCTCAACATAACAGACCAAATGAAAAGCAGCCCAATTCCCCTAGCGAATGGCTAAGCATGTCTCCTAACCCTGATGTCACACATATTCAGACCTTCCTCTCTCCTGGAGACGCCAAGCTGTTTGCTCAAGCAGCTTCGGGAAGCTTCCCAAAGCGGACTGAGCCGGGCGCCAGGAGAGTGGCGATGGGGTGGATTCAGGGCCACCAACGGCCCCCGCTCCCTGGGCCTCGGTCCCGGACCTCAGGCCTCCGGGCCCTCCCCGCTCCCATGCTGGTCATGGGGAGCTCCCAGCATGGCTTCCCCCTGGCCGGCAGCCCCCAGGCCCACCTGCACCTTCCTGGGCCCCAGGCTGGTCACCGGTGGCGGCTGGCAGGGCGTGCGCACTACAAAGAGCTGCTTCTGCAGGGAGGCACTGCTGACGTGGTTGAAGGCCAGGACCTGCACCGTGAGCTCCCCTTCCCTGGGGGGCGACAGGGCACAGACATAAGAGGCCGACTGGCACACTTGGTGCGCTCACAGCCTGGATGTCTGCGTAGGCGCGGCCCCGATGGCCGTGGCTGCGAAGGCAGAAGGCTCGTCATGCAGCCATTCGCTGCCCGTGAGCAGACCCACTGCCCGCTGGTCAGGATAGGCACCCAGCTCGCAGACTGGTGTCGCCCGCTGTTTGGGAGACAAACATCCATGTGGGGACACGCTCATCCCTTTTCGGGGAGGTGGCATCCATGGCCTGGCCGCTCTCTCTCTACTGCAGGGGCCTCCTTGGGTCCCCATGGAAGGGGCGTCCTGGACCTGTGCCTGGGCGTCTGAGCACGACCCTCCCGCCTGCCCCCGCCCCAGGTGGGATGGGTTCTGCTGATCCAGGAGGGGCGGAGGGCTCCCAGGCCGTTCCTGGCAAGCGGGCCCCAGTTCACTAAGAAAATGAGTGACTGTTTTGCAAATGATGCAAATGGACAGTCATGCAAGACTCCTGGACGGGACACGGCTGTCCTCATTGAGCGTGCGAGGACATGTCACCTGCCATCCTGGCTAGTAAGGCATCCTGCTGACCAGAGCGCCTCACCTAGAGTAGATGTGACTGGCAGAGCTGTTCCCCAGGCCCGTGGTGCCGTCCCCAAAGTCCCACAGGAAGGCCACGTCGGTGCCGAAGTTGATTCTGCACTGAAAGGCCACCGTGGTGTTCACCAGCGCCGAGGAGGTGGACACGAGCCGGCTGGGGACGACCCTCGCCTGTGCCCAGACGCAGCGGGGCTCCGAGGCCACACTGCCCTTCGCACCGGAAGCCTGGACCACCACGGGTACCCAGGGGAGGGCAGTCAGGAGGGACAGAAGGTGACCAGAGCCAGGTCAGAGGTGGGATGAGCTGCACCGCTGTAAGGGAAGGCAGGGGCTGGCACTTAATTTGTAGGAATTAGCACAGCACCCAGTGATTTCTGTCTCGCTGGGGACGGAGGGGGTGACACCTGGTGACCGCCCTCCTTCGTTACATAATGCACCTCTCAAAGCGGTGGGGTGAGCACTGTCACCCGTCCTTGGAAGAGGAATTTGCCTCGGCCACCATGGCGGCGGCATGGCTCCTTGACCTGGGGCTGTCCGGTCCCAGGGCCCCACCCGCCGGCCTGTCCCCACGGGAGGGAGGCCCGCTTCCTTCGCACCACGCTCGTGCGGAATGCGCAGACGCGCCAGGCCACGCTAAGTGCGAGGGCGACGCTTAGTGCTCGTGGTGGCCGCACGCTCCCTGCAGAGGGCTCGGGCTGCGGCTCCGTGCCGCCCGCCGTGCCGCCCGCGTACGCACCGCCCGGGGGCAGCGAGCCGTCTCCGGATGCTTCTGGAAGTCGTCCTCACCGGGGCGTCTTCTCCGAAATACCACGCGAACTCCAGCGGACCCGTTTCCTTGGTAACAGCCACGAACGTGACATCGGTGTCGGTGGCAAACACGGTTCCGTTTGTGTAGACAGAGACAGCTGTGACAAAGGACAAGGACATGGCGAGTCCCGGGAAGCTGGCGGTCACCTTCCCGCGGTCACGGTGAGTGGGGAGCGGGGCCTGCGCATCTGAACGCGGGCGGACCACCAGCGGCGGGAGCCGGGAGGCAATGTGGGCCCGAGCTCAAGTGCCACGGCCTCCTCCCCCGGAATTTTACGGGGGAGCTGGCAGGAGACTGCATGACGCCCCCTTCCCATGCCTTCAAGCCTGTGGTTTCTAGGAAAGTCCCAGAATGCACTGCAGGGGACACGGAGCTCGTTCGAGGGCAGTGGGGGCGCGGCAGAGCCGGGCACGGAGCCCGTGCTGTCTGCAGCCTCTGCAGCCGCAGCTGGCTGCGGGGAGGGCTCGCTGGGTCCCGGACTGGAATCAAAACGTACGTTGCATCGGATGCCAAACTGTCCGGCTGGCCCGGGCCTGGCTGTCACCCACGTGCGTCTGAGAGGTAAAGGCCACGTCATAGGAGGCAGGGGACGGAGAACAATGCATGACGACGGGGCCTGAGGACAAAGAGGGGAGAGGTGAAGGGAATCGGCCCCCAGGGAATCGGCCCCACCCACGTCGATCCCCTCGGCCGGCTGTCTCCCTGCGAATTCCAAAAAATTCAAAATCCAAAGAGCGTGTTTGGAATCACACAGACCTGGGAAACACGAACTTTGTCACAAAAGTTCTCTCTTTACAAGGTCCTTTGCTTTCTCTCTGAGAGTGCCACGCCCGGCGAGCACACTCTGCCCCTGACACTGACCGTTGGTCCTCAGTCGGCCTTGTGTTTACAGGGTCCGCGGCTCAGACTCGGCTTCCGAGCCTCTGAGACGCGAGGCGAAGCGGCTTATTATACACACGGCGCACACACCCCGACACGTGTGCACACATGCGCACACACGCACCACCACACACCAGACGCCTCTCCTGGTTCCAGAAGTGGGCTGGGGTGTCTGAGGGGCCGGACGGCCCACTTTCGGGAGAGGGGCGTCGGGAAAGGGGGTGGGTCCTTCCGAAACAGGGTCTGCCCTGTCGTTTTCCTCCTCACGAGGAGGAAGTGCTCACGCACGACGGGCAAAGCGGGTGGCCGTCTGTCCCCGTCCGTGCGTCAGACGGCCCGGAAAATGGGCACCCGGGCCGGGCACCGACGCCGCCTCATCTGCGGCGCTGAGACCCGGTGGCCGCAGGCCAGTGGTCGGCCATGTCGGGGCTGCACAGACGGCCCTCCGCGGGGAGCGCCAGGCCCTGTGGCTCTGGCCTCTGTGTGGAGCCGTCGGCTGCAAGGGTCCCTCTGGCTGAGTGGGCGGCCATTTAGTCGCGGGCAGCGTGGTGCCCTGGCCCTCCTCACATGCTGTGACTCCCAGACACTTCCTTGCGAAGCTGCTGGGAACGCGCAGTGGACCTGGGGACAGGCTCTCAGGACTCCGCGTGGACGAGTATGCAGGACATGCCGCCGCTGTGGCCGGGGCCCGTCGCCCACCCCGAGCGCTTTGGGATTGTGCTGGGCTGGCCCCTCCCCTGGCTCCCAGCTGCCCGCCCGGCCACCGCACGCCCAGGGGAAGGGGAGCCCTCCCAGGGGGCCGTGAGGACAAGTGACCGGCAGAGCCTCAGCACCGCCTGGCACCCCAAGGCCTGCTGGCCTCGCCGCCCTGCCTGTCCACTCCCACACGTGTCCTCACGGCCACCAGCCCCGCCCTGCGTCCCCCGGCCCGGCCCTGAGTGTTCCCGAGGCTCTGCGTGTCCTTTGCTCACCCCGTCACGTGCACGGCTGGTGCAATGACAAACCCCCCAGGACAGGCTTGCGTGACGTCCTCGGTGCGTCCTCTGGGCCAGAGCTGCACAGGAAACTCTTGTGACCACGCTCGAGGACACAGAGGCGGTTGTGCCGAAGGCAGAACGGCTGGGACCGGGCGGTTAACACCGGCACCGGGCGGGGCCCGCACTCCAGATGCAGGGCACGTGGACCCCCAAAGGCAACATCCCCCTCGAGGGCACTGCCGGCATGCGTGGACGTAGACACCGCCTCGCGGCCCGTGGCCACACAGCACGGCCCGGTGCCTGGTGAGTCCTGCGAGCCTCGTCATGGATGACCGCCCGAGCGGCAGGGCGGGGGCGGGATGCTGTCTGGACAGGACATTGTGAAAAGCCCGCGTGACACTGGGCGCGTGTGGAGTGGAGACGCGGCTGGCGCTGCAGCTGGACGCCTCGTGGGCCCTGCCGTCGCCCATGCCCCACGCCCAGTGGGTCCGGCTGCGGCTCACTGCTCTGCCGCCTTGAAATTCGAAATAATTTGAGCAAGAATGCCCCGTGCTCACTTCTCCCTGGGCCCTGGGCCGCGTGCCACATTGGGCAGAGGGACAGTCACCTGGCCGCAACGGACAGAGGCCGCCATAGCGGGGCGGAAAAGCACGCAACCACCGAGCGGGCTGTATCAGACGGCTGTCACGGCGGATCACAGAGACGGCCACGCATCCTGCCCCGTCCTCACACCGTCCGAGACGGCCGCACTGTGACATGGCAGGCCCTCCCGCCTGCACCCCGAGACACGGCGGGCCCTCTCGCCTGTACCCCGAGACACGGCGGGCCCTCCCGTCTGCACCCCGAGACACGGCGGGCCCTCCCGTCTGCACCCTGAGACACGGCGGGCCCTCCCGTCTGCACCCCGAGACACGGTGGGCCCTCCCGTCTGCACCCCGAGTTGGCGCCAGACCCAGCCGAGGGGTTGGCATTGCCGGCACACTGGGGCTGGGGTCGCCGGCTGCTGTCCGGAGCCTGCAGCACTCCACGTGGAGCAGCCGCTCATCGCCGAGTGATGAGACATGGCCGATGCCCCCACCAGCCCTGCCAACAGCCAGGCCCCTCCAGGAGCAGGACCCTAACTGACCAGGCCCCCCGAGACCAGCCCAGAAGGCAGAATGCTCAGCAGAACTCGGGGCTGCTGGTGTGCGTCGGGGCTTCTCACCCAGCTCCAGTAAACAAGGCCGGCCCCTCCCCCTTCCCGCTCCCCGACACAGCCTGTCCGGCTGTGCACCCGACCCCCCCAGAGCCCCTTCAGAAGCCATGTGACCCCAGAACCCCGGACTTGGAAGTGCCTGGTTGTCACGGGACTTCTGAAGTGACCCAGGGACGGAGCTGGTCTCACCTGCCCACACCGCCCCACGCACCTGACCCTGACCCCTGACCCCTGTGGAGCCGGGCCCCACGTCCTGTCGCTGACCTGCCCCCACGTACCCCCGTCTCCTCCAGGCCAGCTCGCCGCCTGGCGCTCAAGGACCCGGGCAGAGGGAACGGCCGCCTCCGGCCACTGTGCTGCCTCTCAGGACCCCTCACGGCCGCCTCCTTGTCGTAAAACCTCAGCATGGGCCCCTCAGGGGGCTCGGTGAATGGTCACCAGTCCCTCCGGTTTCGCAGACCGAAAACTGAAGCCCACGGATTCTAGCAAACGGGTCCGAGCCACCGCCGTCCTGCCCTGGACGTTAGCGTTAGCCACGCGCCTCAGGGCGCCCCGCCGCCCCGGCCTCGCGGGCCCCTGCACGTGGGGGACGCCCGCCGCCCCGGGGCTGCCGAGGGGTGAGGGACGGGCCCGGCAGGGGAGGAGGGAGGCGGGAGGCGCACGCGTCCAGGTCTCCGGGCGGCCCCCGTGTCCCCAGCGGTCTCTTAGGTCTTCCGTTGCCAGCATGTCGTCCCCGGGTCCCTGACACTGGAGGCGTGGCTGTGCCCGTCCCGTACTGCTGGCCACGGCCGCGGGGGCCGGCGGCGGCTCCCTCCACGTCCCCCAGAAGACAGCGGGGGGGAAGCCACCACTTCCGACTTCTGCCACACGCGAGCACCTCGTAGCAGGACACGTGTCACACCCGGGGGAACAGGGGGACCACCACCAATAACTTCCCACTGAGAAGCAGCTTCGCCCCTGGCAAGTGCACCTGACGTGGGGCCTGTGTGTCTGCCTGACACAGGCCACCGCTCCTGGGGGAGACGGTCGACGGAAGCTGATCACGAGCTGCCGTGACCGGGCTACCTGGGAACAGGCCACCTCCCGGATTCCACGGGGACGACCACAGGCACCCTGGCCGGCTCCCCGCAGCTTCTCGTGCTGTTTGGCTGGATCGTTTTTCTCTCTGCTCCACGATCGTGTGTGAATTAATATTCCACCGGGGAAAGGACAGCAGGAAAGTGAGAAGTTTTGTGGATCCAGCTCGCTCCCGGGGGACATGGGAGGGTCCGGAGGACGACGGAGGAGGCTGCGGGGGGCTCGGGCTGGGCAGGTGTGTCTGAACCCTGCGTGTCCAGGAGCTTCGCTGCAGCTGGCACAGCAGCTGCGGAGTCCACGGCGTGGGCCCCTGGCGGGTTCAGAGGCGTCTGCTGTTTGCTCTCACGCCCTCAGCCTGCCTGTGGGTCCCCCACGCCCACCACCCCGGTTCCGTCCTGCTGTGCCCGCCACAGGCAATTCCCAGGACTCTGGGAAATGTGTACTTTGCAGCGTTAACCGTGACGCGCTTCTAGATGTCCCCGAGCCTGTGGGAAGGGTCCCCGGCCAACACAGGTGGCAAACTAAGTCCCCTTGAAGCCTGTGGTTCCCTCCGACCTGAGAAATACTTCACCCTCCTGTCAAATACGGAGCCCTCCTCTGAGCCGCCTGCCGGCCGAGCTGGCACCCACACGGCGGGGCAGAGACCTCCCATCAAAGGACGCGCTGCTCCCCACCTGTTCCTCCCCGCAGGGGCCGGACAGACTCATTACACAGCCCGGCACCAAGTCCGCGGCCGCCACGGGGCTAGCCCGAGACACCGGCAAAGAGGAGCAAAGAGGTGACGCGACTGAGCAAACTGTCCCTCTGCCGTCCCACATGCTAGCCACAGCCACGGCCACAGGGCTACTGGATTCAATGAACAGCAATGAGAGTCAGACTTAGTTCATGCATCACGCTGGCCACATTTCGAGGGCTGTGTCCGGACACACAGGTCCACGGTCGTGGAATGTTCTGGTGCGGGCGGGGCTGAGGTTCTGAGCGCCGTCCCCGCACGACCCCGTGTCCTGGTCTCCCGGCCTCTCGAAGGGGCTTACGGGGGAGCAGCCGGCACCTGCGGCCCTCACAGCGAAGCGACTGCACCAGCCCGACACCTGCTCCTCAGGAGGCAAAGCTGCCGGTCGCCGCCTGTCCGCTCTGCTCCTAGGGGACCCGGGGCCACCCACGCACCCCGGCTCTAGGTCGTCGGCGATGTGCACCCACCCTGCCACCGCGCACGGAGCGTCGAGCACCACGAGCGTGCTGCGGGTGCTGGCGACGTCGAGGCAGCCGTGCGGACACTCGCAGACGTCCACGTACCTTCTCCTGAGCTGCTGGCAGGACGCGGCGGCACCACGGCCAGCAGGGCCAGGGCTGGGGTCAGCACCGTCCACCCTGGGGCCATGCGGCCTCCCGCTCAGCTCAGCACCGCACCGGCCGCAGCACTGGGGCAGAGGAGTGTGGGGGAGGACCCGCAAACTGCCCTAATGACTGGGCGGCCCTTCCGATCCCAGGGGGCCGAGAGCCTCTTGGTTAATACCTGGGGACAATCAGCCAACAGGGAGCGTCCCCGAGACGCTCCTCCCCCAGGGGCTGGGCCACTTCTGCAGCCCCGATGAGTGTCTCCAGGGTGCAAATGTGACTCCTCCTGGAGGCTCAGGAGCTGCTCCAGGAAAGGGAATGCGGCCACCAGCCTTGGTGACGCGTGGCAAACAGCTGCGGTCTCTCAGCTCGGAGGAGGGCCTTCGCGTCATCTCGGAGAAGGGCCTTCACGTCACACTGAAGCCACTTCCTCAGCGGGGGAAACAGCTGGGCTACACCTGGACTGGAAGCAGCCACCTTGTCTCGGACAACTCAGTTGTTGAATTAACAGATGGCACCATGTCCTCTAAAATCCCTTCTCCCCGTGGGCTTCAAAATAAAATGGAGCGTCCACAGTTCAGCGCTCAAACCCCTCGACAGGCTGGCCGCAAACGGCTTTGGGCCTCTGGCCCCTGGGAGGTGGGGGGAACAGCGGCCGCCTCCCCCGCTCTCTGCGGTCACCACGCACGACATCTGTCAGCACTAAAGGGTTTGGTGATCACACTGCATTTTCTCTCCCCAAACACATCGTGAGCAGGAAATGACCGGACCCATTTCTGCAGTTATTCCGTTGCAATGTGACAGCAAACATTCTATGGCGGAATTTGTTCGGCCCCAAAATACATGTTTTTAGATTCGAGTCATGTCTGGTCGTCTGCATCATGTCAGCCCGGCTCGCTCCACTGGCCAGCCCGGCTTCGCGCTTCGTCCTCTGATCTGGAGCACTTTCTCCCCCAAAGCCACACTGAGTAAAATTGTCTGATACACATAACTGGTACCATGAAGTGTGAACAAGCCGCCTGCGCTACCGGCTGGCTGGATCACGTGATGTTAGTCAAACCCCATCTGCTGTGCGGGTGGGTTCAGGGCCACCCACGGTCCCCACGTTCGGCCCCCCAGGCTCCCCTGCAGAGCTGAGCTGTGGCCACTACTGCCTCTCCAGGTTATTCCAGACGTGTCCTCTATGAAGGAAGGTCCACCAATTTCCTTCAGGGACAGATGAGTCACCAAACACTAAGAAATCACTCCGGGCGTCAGTTTTGATTTGACGGGACCGCATGCTCTGGAAGTTGGCGAAGCCTGGATCGGGGCGGCCTGTGCAGCCCGGACTCGCCCGTCTGGTTTGAACCTGACGACACGCCCCTGCCCCTCACCAGGCACGGTCACACACGCTGGCGAGGCCTCGCTCGCGCTGGGCCCAGGGAAAGAATGTCCACGGCACCATGCCATCTGCTGACCCGGCCTGTGTCTTGAACCTGTTACAGCTTCAACTTGACAAATAAAACATGCAAATGCAGACGCAGTGTGAAAACTGAGTGTAAAGTCTGATGTTCAGGAAACTGTGACGGTCATTGGTCACACACTGCTCTGTCCCCAACGAAGAGCTGATCGACTTTAGAAAACAATTGTTTACAAAGATTGACATAAAATAACCAAGTTTAAATGTTGTGATTTCCCCCATCTCCCCCACGCACGTGCACGCACGCACACGCGTGTTCTCCAGGCTGGGCTTGGGCGGCACACGCGTCTGACTGGCTCTGTGACGTCACCGTAAGCCACGCACGTTTTGTGCATCAGCACATTTTTCCGTGACGCCGTAGTGGGACACTGTCACACCCCAGATCACGTGACCAGCCCTCGCTCACGTTTGCCCGAACAGCACTATCACGCCTCTGCATGTGATCTCTGCGTAAATTCCCACAGGATCACACACTGGGTCAAGGGCACACACCGGTTTCCAGGCTCCCGGAGTACAGCCGACGCTGGCCCGGACCCGGCACACTGGGGCCAGCTCCCACCCCCACCGCCAGTGTCCAAAGGGCCAGGGTGTGGCCCTGATCAGCTGCGATGACTCTGGCCTCCTGGCTTGAGGACGGCACAAGGAAGCTTTGAAAACCCAAAGGTGCTCAGCTTCCTCCTGAACCTCGCGAGAATCTGCATTAAAGGATGGAGCTGCGTCCTTTTAAACTCTGCTCTGCCCCCGGCGGCGTGTACAGGTGCCACAGCACCTTCGCCACCTGCGCCAGGCAGCCCGGGGCAGGGCCAGCGTTCCCCGCCTGCACGACACGTGGTGACTCCCGCTTGGAGCCCAGGAAGGCAGGGCCAGCAGGCCTGAGCAGCCATGACACCCACACGTGGCCTCGTTCCCGAGCACAGACGTGGACCAGTCTTGTTCGTTCCTCTGCTAAATGCACAGGTACTCTTTCCAGGCGACAGGTCCAAGGCTCTGTGCAAGGAAGGGACAATCTGGGACCCACACTAGCCTTGGGGAGGCACTGGGTGGAAGAGCAGCCCGGACAGCTCCACGCATGTCGAACAAGGCTCCCCACGCTGCGGCCAGACACCCCGCGCTGCCCTGAGCGAGCAAGGCAGCAGAAGGGCCGTCCTTGCCTTACTGCAGGGGCCCCCAACCCGCAGGCCACGGACACGGGTCCCTGGCCTGTCAGGAACCGGGCCACGCAGCGGACAGTAAGTGGCAGGCGAGTGAGCGAAGCGTCATCTGTGTCTGCAGCCGCCCCCAGCGCCAGCATCGCCGCCTCAAGTCCGCCTTGGACCATCAGGCACTGGATTCTCATAGGAGCACCAGTCCCTGGTGTCACGAAGGTTGGGGACCGCTGCCTTACTGGGCTCCCAGGGCCAGAGCCAGGACAGGTTAGCACAGGGAAACATAAGTGCCCTCGATGTGGCCGGCAGAGCCGCCCGCGACAGTCTGTTGAGCGAGAGACGCTGGCCTGGGAGGCGCCGTGCCCAGACGTACCCGCACGGATCGACTCCAACACGAACTCTGAACGCAGAAGGATTTTCGTGACTTCAATAAGAAAGCCCTATTTAAAGGTCTGGAAATATAAATTCTCTTTTCAATGTTTTTAAAGCAAAACAAGCATGAGAAAAAAGTATGAAATAATACGTTTATTCAACTGTGTTTCATAAAGTTAACTTCTAGTTAAAATATTATAGAGAAAAAAGTAAGAAAGATGGACAGAATCTGTGCTGAGGACAGACGCTGACGGAACGCATCGCCGACTGCCTGGCCGGTCACGGCGGAGGCCCCGGGCTCCCGAGCCCAGCGGGCGTGGCTAGGACAGTGCGGGGATGAAGTACTGCAGAGACACGTCCTCGTGGAGCACGTCGAGATGCAGCACCTTGTCGCTCACGATACCTGGGTTGTGGGGGGGCGCGGTCAGGGCCTCCACACACAGCTCCACCCCGAACCCGGCCGCCTCTCGCCCTGGCCCACCTGGTCGTCCGGCCCCTGGGGACATGCACGCGCTTTGCCTCCACCCACACAGCAGGCCCCGAGGGCTGGCCTCGGTGCCTTTGAGCCTGGGAAAACCCAGACGCCTGACGGCCACACAGCAGACTGTGTGCGACGCGTGAGACCACAGGTGACCGAAGCATCTGAAGTGCGAAGAACAAGGCGAACGCGCACTCACTGCAGACGGCCTTGGTGGGGTTCGCCTGCTGCCCAGCGAGGAACTGCAGGAACTTCCTGATGTCCACGTGCACCTCCGCCATCTGCTCTGGGTTTCTGTCACGAGACGCGTCCGCAGAGGCTGAAAGGACAGGAACATCTTCGCATGTCACAGGGCAGCAGCACAGTGACTGCTTCGGCAAATGACTTACGTCAGCCCTGACGTTGGCATCCTGGAGAAACACCACAAGGTGCACACGCGACCATTCGTTACGCAAGACATCACTCAGGCCTGACTCTGAAACGCTGCGCCCACCTCCAGGGAGCCTGTCTACGGGGCCCTGAAACAGGGCTCGACGTCCCCTCTTCGCCAAAGACGAAGGCCCCCCCCGGCACGCCGCAAGCGCGTGAGGGCTGACGCGGGCGGTGACGAACCGCCTCTCATTCCAGGACAGAAAGAAAACGAGCCCGTCGTGGGCCCCACCACCTCACAGGGACGGCAGCTGATCACGTGGGAACAGTTCGTGTCTGTTCATCTAATTTTACAAGCGTCAAAGGGGCCAAAGCAGGAGAAAAAGAGACGTGTCTGCGTCCTGACTGCATCCAGGGGGGGACAAAGCGTTAGCAGTAGAGACAGGGTGTAG
>NW_024352780.1:1038534-1060571 GCF_902729225.1 Pteropus medius
GGCCCTGTCCTCTCACTGCCCAGGAGCGCAGCGCTGTAGCTCTCAGGGGGCTGGGGGCTGGGGGGCTGGGCTCCCGCGCAAAAGCAGCCCTGTGAGCGCTCCGGACCCCGCCTCGGGCTCTGCCGCACAGCAGCACGCCCTCGACGCCGGCCGCAAGCACTTGCCGCTCTCAAACGACGGTTTCCCGTGAGCGCCGAGTGGGGAGCAGCCGGCAAAGGCCGGGTCAGTTCGGGCTCAGGCGCACGTGTGCTCTCCCGACTCCAGGAACCGGCACACCGCACGTGGCAGATGGGACCTCAGCGGCTGCACGCAGTGCCCGGCGCCCGGGCGCCACTTTGCGCCCACGCCGACCCTCCCGCAGGGCTCCGGGCACGGTCACTCCCCTCAGCGACTTCCCGGAACAGAAGCGACCGCTCAGGCAGCCCTGGCAGACGCACTACGCACCTAGTTACCTTCATCTGCAAACACTAAGCTCCGTGACAGCGGTGTCACCATCCCCACTCCAGGCGGCACCGGTGCCAGGGCACAGGGCCGAGCAGTGTGTCTGAGGACTCGCCTCTGCCACCCCTAACCGCGGACTCCCTGGTTTTACCCACTCGGCAGATGCGTGCACGTCCCCACACTGATGTCTAAGGGGTAACACCACACAGCTCCTCCCACAAAGCACTGCTACGCGACGTGGCCCCAACACAGGCAGCGTCAGCACCCCGGGCGCCCGGCACACCCTCAGTCAACCCCAGCCCAACCCTCTGAACTGGAACCGCACTTTGACGTAACGAGACTCCAGGGGAGTCCGTGCACGTCAGAGTTCCAGAAGCGACGCCCTGACACGTGGAGCAGAGCCCTGGCAGGCGGGCTGGTCTGTCCTCTCCCACCCGAGTCACAGCCCGTCCCTGTGGCCACATCTCCCGTGAAGGAAGGAAGGACTGGACGCGGCCTCGGCGGGGGCGGCCGGAGCGTCTCCGATGGAACAGGCGTTTTTCACGTGCTGGGTCCCACTCATCTCCCTTCACTGACAGTCTGTCTCCAGACAGAATCCTGGCCACCCAGCAGGTGGCATCACACGCAGCTACCCTCACTGTCCCCACGCCTAACAGCTCTCCGTCTGTGGGCCACAAGGCAGTAGCCATGCAACAAAATTTTTGTTTGTTTTTTAAACACTCCAGAGAATAACACCTCTGGTGATTTTCTCCATCTACTTTGCTGACTCACGTCCCTTGGACAGAAAGAACAACAACCATGTCCCTAGGTTAACTGCCGTGCCTCTTCTCTCCTGGGCCTCCGAAGCTGTCTGGAGGCCCCCAGGGTGTGTCCCCAGAGGAACCTGCAGCCTGACAACTGGATCAACACGCGGCCGTCGTGGGCATGCCAATGCCAGCACAGCTCCCGACGCCTCTTAGGAAAATGGCTGTCAGTTAAAATCTACAAGAGTAAGTCCTGAAAGAAACAGCACGCTCAGGGAGCACCGCTGTAGAGATAAAAAGGCCCAGAATCATTTTCTCGGCTCAGAAAACCTTTGCAATGCCGAGGTCTCTTGAAGCTGAATTCCGTCCCAGGTCCACGGGACAGCACCTACTAACCGCCCAGGGTGGCAGTCCCCCAGTGGGAGGCTCGACACAAAGCCGGCTGAGACAGAGCTCTCCTTTCCAAGAAGCCGGCAGGTCAGTAGGGCCTGAGGCAGTAGCAGGTGGCTGAACATGGAGCACCGACCCAAGTCAGCGGGAGCTCTGGGAGTCCCCGCGGACGGTGAGGCTCAGTGCTCCCGGGGAGGAGGGCGGAAGGGCCGAGACAGAGCCTGGGAAGAACTGGTGTGTGGGGAAGGACAGCGGGTGAGGGTGTGGCTGTGTGACAGAGGACGCGGCCTGGTGGGGGACGATGCTTCATCGGGCAGACGGTGGTTTTTAGAAGATTCGGGGACATAATGGGGAGTGAAGGAAGAATTCAGAGAGCCCCAGGTGTGAGTGAGGACCATCCACGTAGGTCGCCCCACCGTCACGTGCTGTCACGTTCCACGACACTGCGGTGGACCGCCACATGAGCAAATAGAAAAGTGAACGCGCCCGTCTACTTGGCATGAGAACTGCTCAGGGTAAGACGGGGCAGTCCGCAGAGCGTCGTCTGGGCTCACCAGAACACTTAAGTAAATAGGACACTCAGCTCACTGCCAATATCAGTGACTTGTAAAAAACATACACATAAACAAGTGAACTAAGCAACCTTCTGTCTAAAACATAAGGGACGGAAGCCAGAACTTACTGCTAGCACGCCGGAAATATGACATGAAGGCAAATACAGAGCGCTCCCAGGGAAGGCAGATCTGGGGAGCACCGGGACAGGTTCCTGAGGGCGCCTGGCCAACACCAGGCCGGCGAGGGGGCGTCGCGTGTGCTGAGCACGGCCAGGGCGCCCTCGCCTGGGGTGGCCCAACGCAAGTAAGTCGGAGCGCCTTCCTCGAGGAGTGGCCACTTACCAGGTGGTTGCTGATGTTTTTCATTCTCTCCACCACGCTCTTCACGGTCTTCAAGACGGGCAAATAAATACTCACCTACGAAACCAAGAGAAGACGCGAAGTATCGTGAGTTACGCAGTCACGTGCCGACAGGTGTGCTCACGGCCTAGGCATGGAGTGTGTGTGAGCCTGAAAACGCTGGAGTTGTGTCAAACTGTCTGAATACGGGTCTTTCTAAATCATTAAAAGAAGAAGGACCACGGCCCCGTGGGCACTTCCGGTTCCAGGACCGCAGCCCTCCAGCTAGAGGCCCCGTGCACACCCAAGAGGACTGAGGTCCGGCACTAGCCAGAGGCCGCCCCTGAGGGACGCACTCCGAGGCTCAGGCCTCACCACCCCGCAAAAGCACCACCAAGAAGTCCCTGCACCGTGCTCAGACCGGGTCTCAACATGCTGGACACGGCGCTGCCTTCCCCAGGCGGTGCAGGTGTCTCCCCGTAAAATCCCTCCCACGATCACGTCAACAGTGTGGGCAAACGGCGAAGGCCGCGGGGCACCATCCTCCCAGTCGCCCCGGATTCCCGTCAGCAGGACCGAGGCAGCCTCTCCCTCGGCTCGTACGCACGCCCTGGACGTCACTCCTCACGGGACGAGGAAGAATCGAGTTGTGAAACTGACAGTGGTGCCCAAGGCTGTCGCCCCGCTAGAAATGGGGGCTCCCCAGAGTGCCGCCTTGGGGCACACACTGGGCGAGACAGTCTCTCCCTCCTGCAGCACCTGGCTTTGCTGCTACTACATGCAGCGCTGCTCGAAGACCTTTATGTAAACGGAAGGCAAATATTCCATTTTTTTTCCCGAACTACCCTTTAAAAACGAGCGTCACTGTTAAACAGCATTCGCTGCGAGATTACAGCTAAAACGGGGGAACTCGAATCACACTGCTTATTTCTCGATGAGCGAGAGGGCTCGGGCATCACTCACATCAGAGTCCGGGACCACCGGTTCCTGTAAATCCTTCCACAGCTTCCGAGGGATGACCTTTATAGGGATGTCGTGGGTCACCACGCGGCTGCTGCTCGACACAGACAGCTGCCAAGAGAAAAATTAAAACGTACTTTTACAACGTCAATATTAAAATAATAAGAACCACAAGAACCGAAGGACAAAAAGTGAGAAAGCTAAAATGTCAATTCTTAGTGGAATGTTCTCAGCTCACTCATCCAGAGCCATTCAGCAGACACTCAGGCTCCCGGCTGCCAGTGGCCGGTAAGCGTGCTGAACAAAACAACGCTCTCCGGTCTGAGGACCCGACTCCAGTGGAAAACAACGGTTCATGTGCCACGACCTTCGCTTTAATAAAACTGGCTTTCTGCACGTTAAAAGGTCCAGGCTTATGGCCACTTCTGTTCCCCTGGGGAGTCTGGGGACCGCTGCCCTCCCACTCACCAGCTCTATGGAGACTGTGAGGCAGGGAAAGTGCTTATTGGTCAGCTTGATTTTCAAGGCTCTGGCATTCTGGGCAGTTTTCAAGGCTCGAGATAGATTTTCCGATGTCAGCTCTAAATAAATCTCATTGTTTTCTGCTGAGACACCTTCCATTTGAAATTCGCTGAAGAAGTTCTCCTAAGGGAAGGAGCGGGGCGGGCGCGTGAGCGGGCTCCGAGGGCGCTGGGGGCACTGACGCGCGGCCCGCCGGGGCGCCGCTCACCTGCTCCAGCTCACACCACATGCTCACCCCTCCGCTGGCCACCTTGTCGGCGAGGATGAAGTTCAGCTGCCGCGGGCTGATGCGGACCGTGCAGGTTTTGGCCAGCTTGGCCACCATGCTGCTGACTCCTGTGGCGGGGGTCAAGGTCAGGAACCACCGAGAAGCGCCCCGAGGCCACCGGGAAGCACCTTGGCAGCGCCGACGTCACCCCAGCCTCCCAACAGCCCGGCAGGCGCCGCACGCAGCAGCGGGAGGAGGGAAGAAGGGCCGGGCCCGGGGCAGCCGCACTCGGCGCTGCCCGCCGCCGGGGCTGAGGAGACCCGGGCGCCCGCGCCGCGCGCCCCGCCCGGCCCCTTCCGGCCGCCGTGTTCCCCGCCGTGCTCCCCGCCCCGCCCGCGGCGGCCGCGGCCCCGCTCACGCGTGAAGTGGTTCAGACAGGCCGCGTCCGCGATCTTGGCCCGGAACTTCATGACTGGCCGCGGCCCGCGCGGGGGACCCGTCGGCGGCGCACGCGCGCCCCGCCCTCCGCGCCCGCCGGAAACGCCGCCGCGCGCCCGGTGGTTCCGCCCGGCCCGGCCGTGCGCCGGGGCCGCGTCACGTGCCGGGGGCGGGGCCGCGTCACGCTCGGGGACACGCCCCCGGCCGAGACGACATCCGCTTTCGGGGACGCGGGGAGCTTCGGCCCCAGTTGTGAGACGGGGGCCCCGGGGCGCACGCGCCGAAGGACCGGCGTGACCCTGTTTCCAGTCTGCTGAGCGGGCCGCAGTGAAACCCCCCGCGTGCGAAGGGTTGAGTGACATCGTCGCGCGGACGGTCCCCTCGCTGCCGCGGGCGGCGTCCCGGCGCCTCCGCCCTGGGGCACCGCGCTGCGTTCCGGCCCTTAAGTGGTTTTAAGTTAAAATGTTTAAATTGTGGTAAAAGCGGGGTGTTTGAAGGACGCCCCGTTAAGTGCAGATTCAGCAGCTCTGTCTCGGGATGCGCTTCGCCGGGTCCTGCTAGAATTCCCGTAGGTGACCTACCGGGGTCAGAAGGTATCAGAAAACGAGGGAAATAGACCAAATACTGTCCCCAACTTGGTTTTTCAAAGGCAAGGTCATCCATGGTAAGACTGCAGTTTTTAATGTGCTTTGCAGATGAGAACCTGCAACCTTTTTACCTCACATGTAGACTCCAGATGTGAAAACAGTAACTCAGATTATTTTAAAAGTGCAAACTATAAAACTTAGAAACAGCTCTGCCTATTGTAAGACTATATAGCATGAAGCTAAATTCCAGTCCGCATCGTTACATACAAGTGTTGGCCAAACTGTCACGTTAAAATTGTTTCGTTAACAACGTACTTTATTACTTTATAAATTAATTGTAAAACGGTGAGATAAATTATTAAATGAGGTGGTGTTTATGGAGATCATAAATATGATTAAAGAATATATCTAAATAAGCTTCGTAAACAGTTTCATCACTGATCTTTAAATCACTTAATTTCATGCCATAAAAATAAAACATTTTAAAACTTCCTAAGACTTGTATGATTCTGCTTTGTGTATAGACAGAGGCTTAAATAATATAAGGAATTTTGACCCAACAAATATAAAATTAAGTGTAATGATCTTTTCTTGTAAGACAAAAGGAATCTCACGCCCTCTTGCAGCTTTCTTAAGCTAAATAGGTATAGCAAATTAATAACTAAGTAATTCCAGTATCGATCATTAAATATATTGACACTACTTCCCTCCATTTTTTCAAATAATTCTGAGGCAAGGATCGAGAGAGGTTTCTAGAACCCTGTGTGCCTGAGCTTTCCAGTGCAACGTGTCTTCACACTGCTGGCCGTGTAGTGACTAAGTCACCTTCTGATTTTAGGCCAGACCACGGGGGTTAGTAGCTGTCCCAGGATGATCTGTGATGCCATTTTTTTTTTGTTTCTTGTTCAGGGAAGTGCTGTCATCTTGTCGCCAAGACGTAAACAAGGTTAGAGCGAAGCGGCAGCCAGGACGTGGAGCTGGGAGAGGGGACCTGACAGCTTCGCAGCTGCAGAGGAGTAAACCCTGCTGGGGAGAGGGCTCTGCGCTGGCTGGTTGGCCCCGGGGCCGTCGGCCAGGCTGGCTGCTGCTCCCTCACCTCTCCCAGTGCCGGGGGATGATTCGCAGTCCTGTTGTTGGCGGTTCCGTGTCCCCCGTGGGGAAGACCCCGGCCCGCTCAGAGGTTCTGCTTCAAGTGTGACAGGCGATACTTGTCTTTTTCCTTCTCCGTGAGAAAACTAAAACCAGGGCCGGGCATGGCTTGTGCAGGAGGAAGGGGCGGGTTCTGCTCATGCAGCTTCGAAGACTCTTCTCTAGATGTTTAAGGAAAAATACTTCACGTGTCATAATATTTTTTGAAATCAACATTTGCAGACTCCGTGAGACGTGTCAGGCAGAGCGCTGGGGACTGGGGATCTGAGAAAGGGCCCACCCGCCACCCAGCAGGGTGGAGACCACGGTTCGGGGTGCTGCTGTGTCACTTCCAAAGGACTGTGAAATGTTGCCCGTCCATGGGTGGGGTAGACAGCTGCCCACCCTTTTTACAGCACTGCGGACTGACAGTTTTACTTTGATGACAGCCGCTTCGATAATAGATAACTAAGTTTATATTTTCATATGAACTGGAGAATCAATTGGGCTTAAAACACAACCCTTTCAGTTTCTTATATGATGTTTTAATCTCTTTAAAACTTTCTAAAATCGAAAATGTCAAACACACATAAACGAAGATGGGGTGTACGCGAACCCTCCCGGACCGTCCAGGCTTCAATGACCGTTTCGTGGCCAGACTTTCCCATCGATCTGCCACCACTTTCCCCTCTTAAGTCATTTTGAAACGTCCCAGATACATTGTTTCGTCTAAGTATTTAAGTATATAAACAAATTAAAAATTCTTGTAACAAAATTGAAATACTGTTATCCCACAGGCACTAAAATATCGTTTTAATAGTAAATCCTTAATATCCCGTAACTGTCTCATAAATACCATAAACTTTCTCTTGTTTTTAACTGAGATTAAATTGAGTTTATAGTTTAGGGACAGCTGATATCTCGAGAGCTAAGTTTCCGTGTCACAGTAAAGTCGCGTCTTTCCGTTTGCCGGTCCCTTGTGGTCCGCTGCTGTTTGGGAGTGCTTCAAGCAGATAGTTTAATTTCTTCTTTTATCTGATTTTTTTTTTTTTAAATCTTTGCTGCGGCTTTGTCAATTATACCCTCTAACTGGCGGTTGTTTGTGTTTATGAATGATGTCGATTTACATGTGATAATTTTGTATCCGCTGGCTTACTGCGGTTTTCCCTTGTTGGTAATGTATTTTTAAATGGCCTTTATCGCATTCCAGGGAATTCATCGGATCCTCTGTTCATAGTGGGCAGAGCTCCTCACTAGTTTTAGCCTCTGTGCTTGTTCACTTATTTAATGGCGTTGACCGGTGCCTCCAGGGAAGTGTCCAGTAACGGGGAACAGTGGCCGTCCACGCGTGATGTGAAGGAGCCAGTTAGGGAAGGCAAAGGCGCCGTCACGAGCAGCCCGTGAGCGGAGCCGCCGGGCACGCGCAACCTTACGTGTCGGGGCTCGAAAGCCAGGCGGGCTGCCGCGGGAGACGGAAACACTGTCGTACGGTTTATTAGTAAATTCACTCACGTTCACTGGCAAGTGTGACCCACACCCCCGATTCTCCCTGCCCGCGAGCGCCGTGAGCCTAAGGGGTAAGGGCCCGTGAGGGTTGGGGGGGTGGGGCCTGCGCACCGGCCCTTCCCCGGGCGGCCGCCGGGGTGCCGTGCACCCTGAATCTGTACACGCAGGTATACTTCATGTGTCCCCAGTTGCTGAGGATTTTAAGCTTCACACATAATAAGGATTCAGAAACTTCGTGCTGAAAATGAAGGAAAAGTAAAATGATCGCCGTATCGGGAAACCCGTCTCAGCATCCCAAGGAATGCTGGTGGGCAGGACATGCAGACCCCCTCCGCCCGCTCCTGACACAGTGCTCCCCGCTCTGACGGGGAGAAAACGAGCCGCTGGAGACCAGCGCCGGGGAGGGGACACCCACATGCCCTCACTGCCACCGTCTCACCCCGTAGGGCTCCTGGGTGGCCGTCCCAGGGCGGGAGGGAGGCGCCCGGCGGACAGTCCAACACGGAAGCCCACGGGGACGTGCGTGTCTGACACAGGCACTGTTCCGCTTAGACTTCCTCACCACCCGCCAAGCAGTGTCATAAACACTTGCTTTTGCTTGGCGTGAGATGCCTTCTGCATCTCTTCATTACTTCCTGTGGCCACCGAGAAATCACGAAGGTAGATGTCATGTACCGTGATGATTTTCAGGGCAGTTACTTGTTAACAGGTTTGTTTTTTTTTCTGTTCAGTTAGAGTTTTCCCTGTATTGTCTGGTATTAAACGTTGATTTTCCCTTCCCCTGAGTTCCTCTCTGCCTCTGACCTTCCCGTGCTGCACTTGACGAGGAAGCTGAGGCAGCGATGAACCTGAGAGTAGCAAGGGACCAACCCGGAAAGATGAGGGCGAGAAAGTGATGGCGATGAGGACGAATTAGGCGTAGAAACCGCTGTGGTATTTGCCTGTCTTTTGCATTAAATGCACATAGGCACTTGGAGCTAAGACCTGAGGTTCAGATGAGCCTCGCTTCCCACACTCCCAATACTCTGTCGTGGTCAGTACACGCCACGCCACGCCACGCCACGCCGCCCCGGCATGCCCCACCCCCTCCCAGGGACGCAGCCGCTCGCTCTGAGCCGGGGCTCGTTACCTGGAGCTCAAAGGTTTGAACGGTGGCTCCTGTGTTGTTATACAAAAACTGACCGAGGAAAATCTCTTCTCCTTCACATTGTTTCGAGATGCCCTGTAAGGAAAGAAGCAGACGTGGAGATTGTCAGCTAAAACTCATGGGGCGGTTGTCTGTTCCCGCGGCAGCCATCCTCCGGAGGGCTCTGCGTTCCTGCGGGGGCACCGAGCTGGGCTCGCGCCACTGCTGCCCTGTGTGCGCCCAGAAGGCCTCGAACTCGGGCCTGCGTGAGGCGAGAGGCAGGCCGATCGCAGGGCTGACTAGACAGGAAGACAGGAAGATGGACAGATACATGGACAGGGAGGTGGATAAAACATAGATGATGGATGGATGGGTGGGTGGATGGATGGATGGGTAAATAAGGAGACGGCACAAACCCAACATTAACTCTGGCCTAATAATCGTATTTGCAGTTGGAATACTTTGAATAAAATATTTTTTAAAAAGGCCCCATGTTGACCTAATGTTTTCCAAAAGGAGACAACTTAATCCAGTTTTCAGACTAATCACACAGATAGCTCTATCCCAAAAGTATATTTTCATTGAAAGAAAATATTCATATTTGGATGCGATTTCTCTTGTTTTTTTACCTTCTCTACCTTTAAAAATTGAAAGTTTTGGAGAGGAGAATGCACTGGTAGAAATTAAATTATTCTGTGAATCTAAAGTTTATCACCAGGTTCTTTAAATCACAGTAATGCAGCAGGATAAAGAGTTTATTAGATCAATCATTTTACAATGAACAGATCGATATTTAAACTCTTTGTAGCATAATTTTACTAAGATAATCGAGTACGTCGTGATTAAACAACATACCCACGATTACATGTATGTGAGACGCTGGCCTCGCGCAGTGCCTTCGGCAGGCTCGGGAGGGTGCTGGCTTTGTCTCCACCTCCTTTACCACCCGCCTCGGTTCATAAATTTGCTGACGCAAGAGCGATGAGCAGTCGCTTTGATGACTCAGGGTTCTTGCCTGGAGGGCTCCCCTAATCCCTCTGCAATGGGTGTCCGCGTGCACCCGTCTGGGTTGAGGTTTGACCTGCCCCAGTTCATCTGAACTCGGCACCGGGGCTCGGCTGGCACCGGTGGTGATGGCGGCTTGCACCAAGTGGGGGTCGCCCTGTGTGTGCTGAAGCCCAGAACCCTGGCGTTCAGAGTCGTTCGATGAGACACAGGCAGGCCGAGCGCCCCTATTTAACTGAGCCCTCCCCCGGATAGGACGCCAGGGGACTGTGTAAGGCAAAGGCCTACAAGGAGGGTGTGGGAGCAGACGGCAAGACAGGAAGTCTGGAGGTGGCCGCATGGCAGTAGGTGTCGTGGCCAGAAGACAGAGTGCCTTGGCCGTGGGAACACACTGCCGAGGCGGGGTGTGGGGTGCCAGGGGCGACAGTGAGCCCTGCCCCGGCCGAGGGCCCCCCTGCCGCCCCCCAGCGCAGGCAGTGGCCTCGGGAGCTCGCTGCGGGTGTACACCGCGCAGGCGCTTCACCCTCTGTGCTGGGTGGCGGCCACACACCTCTTCCTCCAGCGCGGGTCGCCAAGCTGAGGCCTCCTGGCTCACCCTGCCTGGTACCACCCTCTGGAGTCTCCGGCAGAAAGGGCCCCACCAGACCACCGCCCAGGAAGCCAGCTCCCTGTCCACCCGCCCTGCCCTGTGTGCCAAGCCTTCAGTGGCCTTGTCGTGTCACCAGACATGTGAGAAGAACACCTAACGAGAAAGACAGACCCCATCAACAGGGGAGGGCGCAGGAAAACATGAAACGCAGCTATAATTAATGTCCGTTAATCTCTCTAGGGGCTTAAGATATTGTATCCATGGTAGAAGACATTCGACTCTACATAAAGGAATGTTTACAGAAAAAGTCTTAAAAAGAACAACATAGGAGTTGAAAGAAACTCATAATATTTTGGGAGGTAGAACCAAAAAACAAAGAAGGAAATTAGAAGATTTTAAAGGAACAGGGTCCGCGATCGGCGGCGCCCTCGGGATGTGGGAACAAAGCTCTGGGCAGCAGTGGACGTAACTGCCAGCAAGTCGGACGGGAGCGAATGGGCAGAGGATGTTTCAAAGGAGAAAAGAAAAAGGAGCTTCGTGAATCACTGACATGAGCGAGGGAGGACATGCGCGTGGCCGAAGAGGAGGTTCGGGCGAGGCCGGCATTGTCCTCAGGAACGTCAAAAATTTGACCCAAAGCAGCTCGTCGTCGAGCACACCGCATGGCCCAGCTGAGAACAGTGCGGTTCCCGCAGCCGCAGGACACTAACAGCGAGGCGTGCCGCCTAGCCACGCGCCAACCGTGGGGCGCCTTCGCCACGCGATCTGCACCGCGGCCGGCCGCAGGCCCCAGCGCAGGAGAACCCGGTCCGCCCAGGAGCTCGTCCGCCAGCGTTCACGGGCGCTGGCCCCAGAGGGAAAGAACTCAGACGCCCGGCGGCCGGTGCGCGGATGAGTAGATGTGGTGCCTCCACGCCACGGAGGGCCCCGTCCTGACGCGGTCCGACGTGCGGGGCCCCCGAAAACGTGATGCTAAGTGGAAGAAGCCCTTCATGAGAGACTACATACGTGATTCCATCTCTGCGAGGTGTCCAGAGCAGGCCAGTCTACAGAGACAACGGAGGTTATGACCGCCTGGGGCTGGGGGAGGGAGGCGGGGGTGGGAGGGGGCAGCTAAGAGCTGCAGGATTTCTTTAGGGATGGACAAAAATATCCTAAGTAATAGAAGTGAACTGGTTCAACCCTCTCCCTTGGCAGGTGACAAATCAGAGCCCAGGAGAGAAGCTACCCCCTCACGGTGATGCAGATGGTTCACTGCACAGGTCAGATGGTACCCCAGCTCCTAATCCTAGCCAGCTGCCCCCCGCCCCCTCTCTGAACAAAGGCTCAGACAGCTCACGTGGACGGAGAACTCCTTGGGTGCGCTGGAGACGCTTCCTGAGGGCGACACCTTCTCCGGGATGTGCTCCAGGGTGACAGCGGTTGGTATGATCTTCATGGCGAGCTTGACGAGGGCATGGCCCCGGGAGCCCGGGAAGGCCCAGCACTTCCCAGGGTGAACATCCGGCTGCAGGGGAGACACAGAGGTAATCTCTCCCCTGGCTACGGGAACCCGTGCCCACCGAGCCGGCCGCAGACTTCGCCCGTGCCTGCGGTCTGCAGGCATCACGTGCGGCTCGCAGCAACCGACAAGCCATCCAGACGCGCGGGGCTGGTCGGTCTCCGGCGCGTGACGCTTATGCCAGTCAGGGCTCTTTACCCCACGACTGGGCTTCCCGTCAGTGCTCTAACTAGACTGTACACTGCTGGAAGGCAGCTGGTCAGCGTGGTGATAGTGACAGTGATGATGGTAATGGCGACGGTGCTGATGGCGGGAATGGTGATGATGGTGACGGTGACGGTGCTGATGGCGATGTTGGTGGTGGTTATGGAAGTGCCGGTGACGGCAGTGATGGTGGTGACGGTGCCGATGACGGTGAGAGTGGTGGTCATGGAAGTGACGTGAATGCGGTGATAGTGGTGACTGTGGTGGTGACGGCGGTAGCTCTGGTGCTGGTGGTGGCAGTGAAGCTGGCAGTGGTGATGGTGATGCTGGTGCCGGTGCTGGTCCTGAGGAAGATGAAGGATCCAGACCGCGCTCTGGTGTGAGGTCCGCAGGTTTGCCCCGAAGGCGTTTCTCCCTGGAAACGGACTTCGGCCGTGTAGACTTCACGGATGAGCTCTCCCATCTGTCGACGTCCGGCGCCTTTGGAACCGAGCCGAGACGTTCGTGGGAATCTCACCGGGAAGTGTCTCCCTTTGCAGCTGGACTCGTGCCGGCCGGGGCGGCGTGTGGCACGGTGCAGGTGCGCAGGGGCGCGCACCCTCAGTGAGCGTGTGCGCAGTGACTGGCGTCACGGGAGAGGGGAACGTGAGTGTGGAATGTGAGTGTCCTATTGAAGAAGCAGGTGAGCTAGTTTGCTGACCTTAACACAGTAAGTGAATCCTAGTTTACTGACCATAAAATAAGAAACAATGCGAGCGAGCGATGACTGTGAACGTGCAGAGAGAGTTTCAGGCCTCTGCCGAGCTCAGCGTCGCCTCCGTTTTAGACGTTAAAATTTTCATGGTAAATAACAGAAACAAAATCCTAAAAGATGAACAGGCTAATCTTAATCTCGCTTTTACCTGAAGGATAGCATCTGGGGGCATTTCGTAATTTAGGAACCCAATCCCATGCCAGGATAGTTTTGCTTTGTCATTTTTGTAACTCTCCGAGGTCCCAGCTTCAATGACAGAGGCTCCTAAAATTGTAAAACAGTTTTAAAAATAAAAGTTACACAACTCAAAACACCTCATTTAGAGTTTAATAATGTTGGAAAATGAGTAAGGTAAAATTCATGCTCGGGAATTGGTAGAAAAATCTGACTTCCAGTCTCGTGACCCTGGAAACGCTGTCACTCTGAGAAAGCCACGTTAACAGCGAGCTCTCGATGGTGTCGTTCAGATGCTCTACGTTCTGCCTGATTTTTTAGTTATCGCTCACTTTAGTGTGTGAAATATAAAGGGTCGTGGCGCCCGTGACAGGAACCTCCCCTCTGCCCCCCTGACTTCTCTGTGGTCCTGTGGCGTCGCCCGCAGCCCTGCCCAGGCGAGCGGGTGGACAGTCCTTCCTCAGACAAGTGCTCCCCGCGTGGAGGCGGAGCACAGCCCTCCCTCATCTCTTCCTCGCCGTCTGCATTTGTTCATTTGTCTCCGCCTTGAACGACCAGACGGGTAAACATGTTTCCCCGCTGGGGAGGCTCTGTGGGAGCCCTGGCTCCTTACCCTGTGGCTCACTTCCTTACTCACCTGCCGACTTGAGCGCATAGTCGGCCATCTGGACCTGGTCTTCTCTCAGCTTTTTAAGTACGTAATTTACCAAGTTTGACGTTTCCTGGACAGATTTAAAAAACAGTTTTCTGTTAACATCCCTGCCACCTGCTTAGGTCTTGACAGTTCACATCGTTGTCCCTGATCTGCAAAGTGACAGCTGCGGTGAATGCCGGCCAGGCCACACGCCCGGCCAGGCCCTGCGCATGGAATCCTGGGGTCACCGCCATGGCCCCCGGGGGCCAGTGCTGCTCAGGTCACGGAGCTGCTCTGTGCTCCCACAGTCCTCCGAGTCACGGAGCAAGACTGGCCGTTCCAGTCCCTGGGCCCTGAGGCCCCCCGCTGCGAAGCCCCGGTGGCCACCCCGTGTGCTCGTTCAGACAGGCGGGCGGCCGAGGCTGCTCATGTGACCTGCTGGACCCTCCTACATGAGAGTCCCTGCTTGCTAGAAAAGGCTCAAACGTTCTGCAGACACGGGAATGAAGGCAGGTCACGTAGAGCGTGTGACCGCTTGCGCCGGAAGCTTCTCATGCTGGGTTCATAGGGAGCTTCCGATTCTAGAGAAGCAAGTGTCCTGAGTGGGCACACGAGCTGTGCCTTTCAGAAGGCAGCCTTGGGACAGCGACGAGGCTGGGCTGGTGGGGGAAGAGGAAGCAGAGCTGAGCTCGGGGCTCCATCCCGTGTCGCCTGGCCTAGGCCGTGCATGAACACGCGCTGTCTGAGTCTGTGCACAGACATTCAGAAGCCGCCATTCCAAACGGGCTTCTGTCTGTCTGTTCACTGGGAAGTCAAACAGAATTCGTCATTCGTCTTGGTGGGAAGTGAGTCATAGCCATACAAAGCCTTCTCTGTGACAGAACCGTGATGGAGCGAGGTCCGGGGGCTGCGGACAGGCAGTGGGGGCCGCGGACAGGCGGTCACAGCCGCATGAGGGCCAGCCCCCGGCTCCTCCCCTCCGAGCCATGCTGGAAGGCCACACGGGAGGTGACACTGGCCGCGCCCCGGTCCCCGTGCCCTGCTTACCTGGTCGACGAGCTCTGCGTGGCCCGGGGCTCCGGGGGGCTCCCCGGCGGCGTGCAGGCTGCCGCCGTGCTGACCGTGTTGGCCGTGCCGCGTGTCCCTGAGCAGAGCCTTCAGGACGGCGATCTGCTCGACGAGAGAGAGAATCTCGCGGAAGTTGTGCTCCAGGGTCTGGCTCTCCGTCCTGCGGGTGGAGACCACGTGAGGGGGACGCCCGGACCCCGGGCCCAGCCGGCCGGGCTCGGGGCCGCTGGGAGGAGCGCCGTGCAGGCCGGGATGGCTCGCGGGCCTGGCGCACCCCCTTCAGCACGGGCGACAGTGGACACGTCCAGGCACACTCTGGCAAGGGCGTCCTCGGGCTGGGGGTGCGCTCAGCCCTGCCCCTCCAGTTCTCTGCCGCCCGCCCCGAGGCTGGCGACTGCGCAGCCTGTCCTGAGTCGCCACCCTCACCGCCGTCCATAGACACCCGGCTTCGGGTGCGGCGTGGAGCCCCAGGTCTGAGGGCGCCCCTCGGGAGGGGTGCCGGGCGGGGAGGGGACAGCTGGTGCCAGCTTCGCTTGCCGAGCACGGGTCCTGCTGCCGCTAGTTTGGAGTTACCGGCGGAGACACGCGGAAGACGTCGAGCCGGTGCGCATGTGTGCTGAGAAGCTGTGCGCTACTCATCTAGCGTTGTTTTCCAGTTCGTGAAACATCCCATGCTCACGATTCAGAAAACATAAAAATTTTGAGAAATGAACGCATTTTAGTGTGTCTGTAACAGGTTTCTATGCAAAAAATAGTGACGAAACAGAGATGGTGTTTGTGACACCGTGTCCCATGGGCTTCCTGAACTGCCGAACAGGTCAGAATGACGGATGGCTGCGTGACCCGTCACACGTGTGCTCTGACGAGCTCAGCCGCTGGCCTATTTATCCGACCCGGGCGCTTTCCCATTTTTTAATCGTAAATGTTCAAAGCACTTCCCATCGTACAATTCCTTAAATAATTTTCTGCAGAAGCGAAAGGATTTTAGTTACACTTTTACGAAACGTCCCAGGGTTCGGATCCCCACGGGTCCCCGCGTCTCAGCACCCTCACTCACTTTAAAAGCTCCAGCTGCTCTTTGGGCATCCAAAGTCGAGCCTGAAAACAAACGACAAAGAAGTAGAGCTGTTGTTCTTTCTCGTCGCGGGGGAAGACCTCGCACGTCCTGACGGATGCGTGTGCCGGGGATGCACGCCGCCCTCGAGATGCCCGCACCTTCCGGCCTCACGCGTCACTGATGTTTGGAGATGAGGTGGCGTCCACGTCTGCGTGGTGACAGACGCGTGACTGTGTGCTGGGCCGAGGCTGGGTGTGAGAAGCTGCTTCTCAGGAGTGGGGATGCTCCCTGCCCTGTGAGGACTGCACACACTGGGGCCAGAGGCGCTGGCAGCGGCAGAACTCTTGGGGCCCCTTGCAATGGCAGTGGGCGGCGGCAGGCGGGGGACGGCACGGGGGTGGGGCGCACGCTCGGGCATCGGGGGCCAGAGGCGCTCTGCCCGCCCCACACGCAGTGAGGGGCCTCCCTGTCTGCGTGAGGGACTGGGCTGGGTTCCATCAGCTGCAGCATCTGGGCGATGGCACATGACGACCTGCCCTGACCAGGTGTCTGGCCAGGAGCACCCCGTCCGAGTGGAGGTGCCCCCTGGCTGTCAGGGACGCACGCTGGGCCTCGGGGGAGTGGGGGGCATGCCCGCGGGATCACGGGGCAGCTGCCGGCCTCTTCCCCTGTCTGGCCACTCCAGTGTCCTGAGCCCCGCGTGCCTTGTGGGTTCCAGGCTGTCCCACAAATGCCCGCAGACCCCGCAGCCCGGACGACAGACATGGAGGCCGGAGGGCCCACTCCCTCCGCAGCTGCGGGCACGTCTGTCTTGTCTCTTCCAGCCGCTGGTGGCTCCTGGCCCCGGGGTGCGTGGTGGCGTCACTACAGCCACGGCCGCTGTCGTCACACGGCCTCTTCTCGTCTGGTGTCTCTCAGAGGGACACTCATCGCTGGACTTAGGGCCCGTCTGGGAAATCCAGGACGATTTTACCTCCAGATCTTGTATTCCATCTTCAGCTTTTTTCCAGGTAGAGTCAGGTTCTGGGGGGGCAGTCTGTGGACACAGCCTGGACAGAGCGGCCCCCCCAACACCTTCCTCGCCGGAGGGTCACCTTTCAGCCCAGCGTGGTGACCGTCGAGATGGTATCCGGGAAGCGATGCTCCGCCTCTGTTGCTAAGTCTGCTTTTCTGTTTCGAAGACCCGCCTGCCGGCAGTTTGCTGCCCCACATCGTGCCGCCCAGGACGACCCCTCCCAGGGCTGCGCGCGCTGTGACGGGGGCGTGGGAATGGAGGTGGCACGGAGATGTCACCCTGCCGCCTTCCTGCTGAGCGACTGCATTCCTGTCGGCTCGGGGTGCCCGTGCGCCCCGCACGGGGCCGTGGGCTCGGGGCCCGTCTGCGCCGGGGCGGCCTCTCGTTCCGGTGTCTGTCTGGTTCCCAGCAGAGGCGGCCGTGCTGTCAGTTCGCTTCCTTTTTCTAGTCTGGCCTTAGAAGAACACGTCGCAAACAGTCCTTCATTCGTTCGCTCTTCCATGAATTTGCAAGTTCCTCCAAAAGGATAGTTTTCCGGGTTTTTAAAGCACTTTCATTTCGCCTCATTTCCAGAAGGGTTTCGGCTTCCACTGCATAGGAGCAAATACAACAGAAAACGACACCAGGAACAAAGTGAGAACAGGCAGGTAGAGGCAGATCCAGGACCGGAGGCGTGCGGGCGCCTGTCGCACGTGAAGGACAGGCTGGCGCCCACAATGCGGAAGCCGCCGGAAGCCGGTGTGGGCCACGTGCTCAACCCGATGTCACGGCTGCCAGAGTGAGGTCGGCAGGAGGGTGACTCCTGGTGGTCAGGCCCCCCCGGAGCGCGGCTCCCGTGCTGGGGGCACACGGCAGGCCCCGCAGAGCCTCCCGGGCTCCAGAGCCCACGGCCGGGGCCCCCGGAGGGCGGGCCGGCCGGCACGCGCCGTCGTCACCGCGTGTGGAAGTGACGGCCAGCCTGCCGCGAGCCGGGTCGAGCGACGGGCGAGGACGCGGCCGTGCACAGAGCTGCCGCGCACAGAGCCGCCGCCCGACGTGTTGTCGCCCAGCGGTTTCGCCGAGAATGGCGGAAGGCTCCCGATGCGCCCGTGGCCCCCGTGGCCCCGTGGCCCCCGTGCGGGGCCACGCCGACGTCCTCGGGCGGCTCCACTCTGCTCCATCCACGCAGCGCACGCTGAGACCGAAGGTTCGCACCCGAGCGCGGCTCCAGCCGGCGGCGCACGGCGTTCACAAGGCCTCGCGTGGCCGGTCCTTTTTCGTCCTTAACAGAATTCCCACAAGATACCTAATTTCAAACCCGTGACTTCCGGCGACCCCGGAAGATGTATCAGTTGCCGACGGTGCCCCTGGGGGATGCTTAGGCGAGCTGCTCTGTGTGGAGTTCTGGGTATAAACCAATCAAGTGTCCAGGGCGGCCGCTGTGCCGTCGCGGCCTCGAGCTCCTGATGGTGACGGTGGTTACACGGTCGCCGAGGCCGTGCGTCACGTGGCAGCAAAACTGAGTCCTCAGCGTACGTGGCTGGGCCTGGCGGGCGGTGCCAGCGAAGCCTGGCTTTGAGTTTCAGCCCCGGGATTTACGGCCCTGCCACCCTCGGCACACACACGATCTCCTTAACCGTTGTACCCGGCTTCCTCATCCGCACGTGGCTTTGTAATACTCTATTCGAGGGGTCATTTTGAGAATAAAAGGAAATACGTATTCGAGGTGCTTCCACCCCCTTATGGTGCACAGTTATCACCCCATTCCCCGTGGGGGGTGGAGGAGATGGGAGGTAAGCTGGCTTTGAAGGGCAGTATTAAGTCACTACAATTCCGATTCCGTATAAAAAGGTCGCCTAGCTTTGGGACGATCTTTTGTTTATCTGGCTTTTAGGAGTTTATCTTAAGCGAAAAATCAAGGATGGGTTTAAAGATTTAGCAACAAGTGAGTTTATGTTTGTAATGTTGAAAAATTGCAAACAATTCAGTAAATAATATATTCGGTAAATAATTTTGAATTTATTGAATTGAAATTCAAAATATTTACTGAATATATTATTCACTGGGTTATTAGTCAGCCATAAAACGAAGTTGCAAAATAATATCTAAAGACGGGAGTGCGTTTAAAATCTATTGTTAATTGAATAAAAAACAAGCCAGGAAACAGCTTCCGAAGCAAGTAGTTGGGGCTCTATAAGGAGACCACAGAGAAATGAGTCACAGTAGGTCTTAGGTGACTTCGAGCAGAGCTCTCACCTGCGTGAAGGACACAGTGAACACTGGTCAGCGGCGAAATGGCCGGGCGAAGCCGCACCCTCGTGGGAAAGACTGGGCTTAGCTGAGACCACTTAATAGAACTCTGGTCCCTACATTACTTGTTAGATATTCACGTGCAAAACAAAGGTAAGATTGCATGTTGGACTCACTTTATAGCACATTAAATTTTAAACGAATGTCATATAAGATGATTTAACAAAACCTCACCTGGTAATTATAAAGCCTTGAACCATATTCTGTAATTACAGCATAAAATCGTCGGGATTTCTGAGGCGGCCCTGTTTCTCTAAGCCACACGTGATTTCTAAATCCTGTTAAAAGACCAACTCTGATTAAAGAGATTACTTAGAAACATTTATACGATATTTTGTGTGTATTAATAGGAATTTCTCTAAGCGTAGAGGATATATATACTTTCAACAAGGCTATCAGACCTTTGGGAGATAATATGGAAAATGGCAGCACAGGGTGCTCAGAAAGTTAGTCCTTCATTGAAACAACTATAAGTTGGCAAAGATTAACATGGTCAACTTTGTTTTGAATTCTGAAATCTAACCCAAAATTTACAGCAACCAGAGGCCTGAAGAAAAGAGCAGATCATTTTCGCTGAGAGAGCAGTGTAGCATTTCTGCCTGGCACCTCCCGCTCGCCAGCATGGTGGCAGTGGCCGTGGGGGTGGCAGTCTGCATTCCTAGTGCAGCTGGCCAGTGCCGGTGGCCGCATGCGGGCCTTGTTCTTAAACTGCTGTGACTGCGTTTTGACCTGTCCAGTGACCCCCTGAGTAGGTGGCACGGAGCCTGGCCTTTGCTTTATCCCACTCCCTTGGACTAGAATGGCTTCCTGGGAAACTGTAGGGTCTGTTGAAAGATACGAAGTTATGAACCGGCCACCAGACAGTGAGTGAGGCAAATGGCTGACAGACTCAAAAGCGTGGGAGGGGGAGGCAGAGGAGGAGGTCTCTTGTGAGGATGAGGGCTTGGGGGGGGGCAGGGGATGCAGTGTGCCCGCTCAGAAGGGACCTCAGAGAGGCCCTGTGGCTCCGCAGGCTCTGTGCAAGCGGGAGGTGGCGGTCAAGGCCGAGTGCGGGGGACCCAGCTTAGCCTTGGGAGCGAGTCCCAGCATAGGGCCAGGTGGTCCAGACCCGGCAGCAGTCCGCGTTCCCTCTCCCCCAGCCCCTCCCCAGCAAATCTCTGTCAGGTCACTGGTTGACCACTGAGATATCAGGACAGGGCCCACCACTAAACAAACGAGTGACTGCATCCCTCGGCGAGCAGTGACAGCAGCCCCTGAGAAGGGGGAAAGTCTGATCTCCAGACTTACCATAGTATAACAGTGAAATGCCCAGTTTCCAACACGAAACGACTGAGCACACGAGGAAGCGGGCAGGTGTGACCCGTTAAAGGGAAAAATGACTGAGACCATCCCTGAGGAAGCCCAACGTCGGACTTTCTGGACACAGACTGCGAACCAGCTGCCTCAAACACACTCAAACAGTAGAGGGAACCGCGGGTAAAGAACTAGAGAAAACCTAAAGAATGATGTGTGAATGAAATGAGAATGTCAGTATGGAAATTGTAAAAGGAACCACGTATCAATTCTGGAGTGAAAAGTACCAAAAAACTATAACGAAAATAGAACCGAAATTTAAAAAAAAAAAAAAATTTCACTAGAGCAGCTCGGGAGCAGATTTGGGCGGCAGAAGGAAGAATCGATGACCTCAAAGATAGGACAGTTAAAATGATGGAGTCTGGGCAGGAGGAGCAGAAAAACGGACAGAGAACGTGAACACAGCCTGAGCGACCTGCAGGACAGCACCACTGGACACATCCTGGGAGTCTCAGAAGGCGGCAGGAATATTCGAAAAAATAATGAGCAAAAGCTTCCCAGTGTGATGAAAAGCATAAACCTACACATCCAAGAAGCTCAGCGAACTCTAACTAGGATGAACTTAGACTTCTACCAAGACACCATATATTCAGTCGGTCAAGAATCAGTATTTTCATTATAGTTTTTGGTACTTTTCACTCCAGAATTGATATGTGGTTCCTTTTATAATTTCTATACTGACGTTCTCATTTCATTCATACACCATATAACCTTGGAAGCAACAAGAGAAACGCTTCCTGCTCGGCACGAGGAGCCGTCACATTTCTCCTCAGAAACCACGACGGCCAGAAGGGAATGTGGCGACACATCCGAAATGCTAACAGGAAAAAGTATGAAAAAGCCAAAACCTGCTTCAAGGGTCATTATTGGGTAAGACTTACCCACGAGGAAAAAAGTCAGTATAAACACCACACTCATGATGATCTTCCACGATCGGGTCAACCTAGAAAGAGTAAAAACAGCGAAAAGAGTCACTGCTTCGCTGTGAACCTTTAATTTGAACGTTAAACTAACCACAAGCAAGTCAAGGCACGCGCTTAGTCCAGGTCGAATTTGTGCATTAATCTCTAGTGCATCGTCTTCGACACCGACAGGAAACAGTTTTGTTGAGCGTTTGTATATACGCGGACGCGGTCTTTTTACATGCGTATAAATGCTTAGAAAGAAGAAAACAAAGGTTACCCTTGAAGTCTGGGTATAGATTGTGCCAAAAAGGAAAAGAAAACAGGTCGGAATCCGATTTCGTGAAAATTAGCGAGCTAAAGGACTGTGACAATCACCAGCCGTCTGGTGACGCTCTCCGAAGTGACCACAGCCTTTCTGTCCACTTTATTTGGCAGCGTAACGTACGTATATGTAGAACGGGCAGAAACCATCGTCGCACGGCGCGTGGGCCTTCGCGGAACGAGGTGTCCGTGTGACCTCCGCCAGAACGGGCAGCAGCGCACCCAC
>NW_024352780.1:1060582-1071075 GCF_902729225.1 Pteropus medius
GCAGGACAGCACCACTGGACACATCCTGGGAGTCTCAGAAGGCGGCAGGAATATTCGAAAAAATAATGAGCAAAAGCTTCCCAGTGTGATGAAAAGCATAAATCTACACATCCAAGAAGCTCAGCGAACTCTAACTAGGATGAACTTAGACTTCTACCAAGACACCATATACTCAGTTGGTCAAGAATCAGTATTTTCATTATCGTTTTTGGTACTTTTCACTCCAGAATTGATATGTGGTTCCTTTTATAATTTCTATACTGACATTCTCATTTCATTCATACACCATATAATCTTGGAAGCAACAAGAGAAACGCTTCCTGCTCGGCACGAGGAGCCGTCACATTTCTCCTCGGAAACGACGACGGCCAGAAGGGAATGTGGCGACACATCCGAAATGCTAACAGGAAAAAGTATAAAAAAGCCAAAACCTGCTTCAAGGGTCATTATTGGGTAAGACTTACCCACGAGGAAAAAAGTCAGTATAAACACCACACTCATGATGATCTTCCACGATCGGGTCAACCTAGAAAGAGTAAAAACAGCGAAAAGAGTCACTGCTTCGCTGTGAACCTTTAATTTGAACGTTAAACTAACCACTACAAGCAAGTCAAGGCACGCGCTTATTCCAGGTCGAATTTGTGCATTAATCTCTAGTGCATCGTCTTCGACACCGACAGGAAACAGTTTTCGGGACGGTGCGTACGTATTCATACATACAAAGACGTCCCTGACTTCCACACACGTTTCCGTTGAGCGTTTGTATGTGCGCGGACGCGGTCTTTTTACATGCGTATAAATGCTTAGAAAGAAGAAAACAAAGGTTACCCTTGAAGTCTGGGTATAGATTGTGCCAAAAAGGAAAAGAAAACAGGTCGGAATCCGATTTCGTGAAAATTAGCGAGCTAAAGGACTGTGACAATCACCAGCCGTCTGGTGACGCTCTCCGAAGTGACCACAGCCTTTCTGTCCACTTTATTTGGCAGCGTAACGTACGTATATGTAGAACGGGCAGAAACCATCGTCGCACGGCGCGTGGGCCTTCGCGGAACGAGGTGTCCGTGTGACCTCCGCCAGAACGGGCAGCAGCGCACCCACAGCCCGCCAGACCCTGCCCTTCCCGCCCCACGGCCACCTCGGCCCCGAGCCCCGTCCCCACCCAGGAGGCCTGCCTGGGCCCAGGCATCTGGAAACGGAATGGCGTGCCTCAGGTCCCCCGCGCTCTGGGCGGCGAGGCCGGAGACACAACGCCACCACGATGCTCGTGACGGTGCTGCGGGAACGTCCCGTCCGTGTCTGGAGCCCGCACACACGTTCCGAAGCTGAGCTCCCCAGACAGCGGCGCGGGGTCGCGGTGCCCCGTGCTGAGCCCATGCGGATGCAGCCACACGCTTGCACAGAGCAGTCACGATGACAACGTTTTCATACCCCGCTCGCTAAAGGAGAAGAAAGAGAAAATGGCAAAAATAGGCCGACCAAGCCAAGACAGAAGACTCGGAGCTTCTGGACAAAGCTGGCAAACAAACGCTTCTACTCAAAACGTCTGGGAAACCAGGTTAAGGTGGATCATTCATCAGTCACAGATGAGAACTTGGTGCAGCAGGAGACACACTGGGCCACAGCTCCGAGCGGGGGCAGCGCCAGTCCCGGGTCCTGCAGGTCACGACCGCAGTGTGGGCTTCCGTCCTCCTCTGCACCAGTCGAGGGGCCCGTGACGAGTGGCCGCGAAGGTGACCTGAAGCCTGGAACGCGTTTCTGCTTCGACGCGGGCACGTCTTTAAACGTTGCTTCCTTCAGCTCCGTGTGCAGCCGACAGCAAATGGATCACCCACGTTAGTTTTTCCGAGCTGGCCCACCAGATGCCGTACAGGTGGCTCGCAGTGGTCCGTCCTGAGCGGGATTGTCACCTGTGGCCCTGGATGGGATCAGCCGCTGCCAGGGGGCGGGCCAGACTTAGAGGGGCCCGAGTCTCCCACCAGGCCCTTTAAGTCACCCACCTCCCCGCCGGTGCCGTGGAGCTGGGGGCTGCCCTGGGCTGTGAGGCGGTGCCGGAAGCAACGAGCAGGTCCCCTCCTGCTGGGGACACCAGGGGCTGTGCTCCTGAATCCCCCTCCCCCGCCCCAAGTAGGGTTGGTCCTGTGGGGCTACTGTGTAGAGCGCATCACGCAGAGGTCATTACTGCCCTCCGCGGGGCTGATGGCGTGAAAATGGCCCATCCGCACAGTCCCAGGGGTGGGCGCGCTCGGGGGCTTGTGACTGTCACAGCAAGTGCTCCTCTTGTGTGACACCTTCGTGGTGACGCCTTCGTGGCACTCAGCTTCACTGTTACCGCTGGGCAGGGTATTTTGTCGTTTGCAGGTTTTGCTACCCCAGCAGGCGGCACGGGGGACAGCAGAGGGCTTGGGTCTATGGCCCGGCGGGCGGCGGGGTGGGGGCAGGGCGTCCTGCCGCCTCCCTGCGTGGCCCTGGCTCTGGCGGCGGACCGCAGCTGTGGCTCAGACAATGCCCCCCGCCCCCACACCGAGTGCCCAGCTGCACCCACAGATGTCGGCCGCGCCCGCCGTGTCTGGGGCCCCGCACCACCGCCAAGCACGCGACCCAGAGCCCGGGGCTCGCTGCCGCCGGCCGAACCCTTCAGAGCCCCGGCCCCGGGCACGGTGACTAATCCGAGCTCCCCGGCACAGGAAGAAGAACCTGCCCCAGAAAGCCGCGTGCTCGGGGCAGCTGCAGAGCAGAGCCCTGGGAATTCTTTTCTCTGAGAAGGGGGCAGTTCTTGCTGGGCGTTTCTCCAAGCGCACAGGGCCCCTACGCCGCGGCAGGTGGGACATGGGACCGTACGGACTCCTGCTGCAGTTACGCACCCGCTGGGGTCCGGGTCCTCGCTCCCCAGCAGCAGAGCGTGGACACCGGCGCTGCTGCTGGCTTCTTCCGGAGCACCCCTGAAAGCGCGGGCGCCTCGAGACGGCTTCGGCCCTCCACTCATGACCCCCAGTGACAGACTGCCGGCGGGGGACGGAGAATGCCACTCGTTTTCCCTGTCTCGTGGGACACGTGACACTGCCCCGCGGGCTGGCTTGGGCGGGGTTCCCTGTCTTCTTGCTTCGTGGGAGTTTCTCCTGGGAACTGAGGGGGCGAAGCCTGACGCGCCCCGGTCCTCTGTTGCATCAGCTTCTGCGACGTGTCATAATGGGCCACCTCGCCACCCAACTGCGTGGGCACAGCCTGGCTGCCCCAGCGTCCCAGCCTGCCGTGTGGCGCGTGGGTCCCCTGCACTGCTCTGCCGGACGGGGCCAGCCTTTCTCTGGGTTTGCTTCAGAAGTTTTCAACAATAAAATGCCACGAATACGATGGACGACTTCACAATATTCCCCGAACTCACCCCTCTCCTTTCTTTCCCACCGATAGCCACCATCTGAGAATGAGCACACAGACTCCGCGTGACTTAGACACTTCACCGCTAGCTGTACCCATGAGTAGTGGGCTCTCTGTCGGCGCTGTGAGCTCAGAAGAGACAGCTGTGTCCTCACGTCGTCTGTGCTGACACGTGCTCACGGCGGCCGCGGGTCGGCGCTCTGCCGCACGGCCCCTCACCCCGTCCCGCTCCGTGCGGGTGGACGCCCAGGCGGCCTGGGTGTCTGGCAGGACCGACGGCGCCCAGCGCCTGCTCCTGCTCGGGCCTCGGGCCGCGTGGGCACCCACGGGGCCGTGGCCGTGCCGAGCGCGTGGACGAGGGGGTGGGCGGCGGGCGCCAGGGGCACGGTCCCTTTTCTCGCAGCCCTTTGCCCTCTGCGGAGACCTCCGTCCGGTTTAACTTTCCACCAGGAACCTACACGGCTTTGCTCCTGGTCCCCACCACGGCGTCTTAGCGAACCTGTCTTTGCCAATCAAGCAGATTTTTTGAAATGGTGTCTCAGAAGTTTCCTTTTGCATTCGGACGAGTGAGTCTGAGCCCTTTTTTCAATGGCTAAGACCCCCCTTCTCCTGGGTTCTGCTTATTTTCTTATCTATGTGTTTCTATTTTCATTTCTTTTGCTTGAAATTTTTTTTTTAAATTATCATTTAAAATTTCTTTATGTTTTGCGTACTTATTTAAAAACCCGTTCTAACTCCTGGATTAAAATGCAGCGCATCCTGATGAGCCATCGCCTTCTACGTGGCCCGGTTCTTCCGCAGCCTGGGACTGTGGGGTGGCGGGCTGGCTTCGAGCGTGGGGTTTCCTGCTTTCACTCCCTGCTCCACCATGTCTGTTTTTACCCCGTGGCTCCAGCTTCCGAAAGTTTCTTAGAAAGTGCCGACGGGACATAAAGAAGCCCTGGCTCCCTCTGTCCTACAGAGGTGATGGTCTTGTTTTCCCCAGGACCTCGAAGACCCAACCTACTACTCATCATTGAAACACATAAATATCTTTGAAAAAGGAAGTATTTGTCTTAAAATTATTTTAGATTATCATAAAAAAAAAAGAAAACAAAAGTTTAGAACTCCCTCGGGTTCGCGAAACCCGGGTCTACAGAGCGTGGTGCGTAACCGCAGCGTGTGTCCCAGGGAATGTTCTGGAAGGGTGATGCACCGGCCTCGCCACCGGTGGCGGTTGGGGTCCCGAAGAGAGTGGGCGGGGCAGAGAGGGAAGGTGTGTCTCCTGCGAGACGTCCATCACCTTCCCTCCGCGGCAGGTAAACCAGGAGAGTCCAGTGGGTAAGGTGGGTCGAGCGCTTTGGAAAATGGGAATTTTACTCAATGCATTTTTATCCTCTTCTCGAAATACTCATGAGCAGGAGACAGGTACATAGGGTGTAAGTTATTCATAATGAGATGCCTATGTATAATGTGTAATGTATCCATAATATATGGGATATACGGTACCCATAGATAGTTATGTATAAAGTATCTATTTATAAGGTAATATTTTTTCTAAACGTCTACACAACAGCATAAAATTATGCACAAGAGATTGTATGGGTGGGGATGTGGGGCTCTTCCAAACGCAGAGCCGTTGGGCATGACAGAAAGACCACGCTGACGAAGTGCAGGGAATGAAGACTTTGAGCCATTCTCCTTCCGAGCGGATCATTCCCGGGCCGCGTTTCCATTGGCCCAGCGCCCCACCTGGTTCTTATGCCATCCGGCATCTGCACACACTTGGAATTTCGATCACACTCCAAAAGTCAAAACTTTCTTCTAAGGAATGACCACTTTTAAAGTTATAACTCAGACTATGACTGTGATTAGTAAGGGACGCTGTCAACTCGGGTGAGTCCTCAACTCCCCTGCAGACCAGTGCAGAAACGGAGGACTGCACTGTAGTCAGGACGGCTGCACTTACTGTGATCAACGTTTTGAAAACAACCTTCCGCTTATTGTACAACCCCCTAGGCCGACGACGCGGTGACTTATGCAAAAGCGAGCCGCATCGCTCTTGGTGACAGCCTCGGCAAACCGATGTACAGCGGGCAAACGTTGGACGTAGCGCTGTGCAGTCTTGATGGCCTACATGACTGGGGAGACCGCAGAGGGGGGTCAGTTCCGGTCACGAGTCGTCCCGTCGCCCTGGCCCATATGTCTACCTTCCGCCAGACGCCTGTCTTTACCCCTGTAAGAGAAGCGGCGCCTCGTTTAAAGTTGCTAAATGGCCACCATTAAAATGTCTTGATTATTTTTTAAATTTTTAGCAAAAAACAGAGCTTCCTGCTGCCTCGATGGTTGGATGGGGCTGCGCTGACGGTGTCTGTGACGCTCGCCTTGTCAGAGTCACACCGGGCCAACCGGCCAGGGCAGCATGCAGCTCTCCAGATGGCAATTGCCACGGCTGTTGGCTTCACGGAAGGGTGGGCGGACATGCGGTGCATGGCGCCCCTCCTCGCCCCGCTTGCGTGGACCCCCATCCAGCCAGGCCGAAAGTTCGCACGAAAAAGTCCAGGGCGGGGCGGGCCTCTGGCCACTGTTCCTCGAAACTGGCCAACGGCTTTTTACGTGTCTCAACTTTCAAACCAGAACTGCGCGACCGGGTCCAGGTGCGGGAGGCGCGCTCGCGGGGTAACCGGGGGCTGCTGAGCCGTCGGCAGAAGTGCGTTTGCGGGATTCCCCAGGTTCTCGCTCGTGCTCCACGTGCGTTGAAGAAACGGGTCGCCGACGAGCAAACCGCCGCGCTCCTGCGGCCCGCTGGGGGAGCTCGGGGCGCGGGAGGCGCGGGGCGCGGGGAGCACTCTCGGGCCCCCCAGCGGACAGTTGCCGGCGCCGCCCGCGCCCCGCCCCTGGCCCCGATTGGTCAGCCGCCCGTCCCGCCCGCCGTTGCCCGGGCGACGCGACTGGCGGCTCCGCGCGGCGCGGGGAGTTCGGGACCCGCCGGGTGTGGACTTGGCCTGTGCGGCGGCGGCGGCACCGCCCGGACCCTCGGAATCGGGCGAGCGGGGCGCGGAGGGGCCCCCGGCCACGGACGGGGCAGCGCCCGCCCGAGGGGGCTCGGAACCGGCTGCCCGGTGCCGGCGCGCCCTGCCCCGCCGTACCCCGCGTGCGGCCGCGCCCCGCCGCGCCCCGGCCCGGCCGCGCCCCGCCGCGCGCCCGCGCGCCCGTGCGCCCTTCGCGGGCGCCGAGACGCCTGCGCCGGGGCGGGCGGAGGCGGACGCGACAGACGGCAGCGGCGGCCCCGGGTCCCCGCGCGCCGCACCGCGAGCCCCGGCGCAGCGACGAGCCCCGACATGAGGAGCGCGGGGAAGGAGCCGCTCGGCGCCGGCGCGGGCCGCTACGCCCCCTGCGGTGAGTGGCCGCCGGGCTCGGCCTCCTCGGCTGCTGGGGCTGGGGGGCGGGGGGCTCGGCCTCCTCGGCTGCTGGACAGTCGGCTCTCGACCCGGGCTGAGCTAACACGTGATGCTCAGAGACAGGGCACAGGTCCAGTGCCCCAGTGCCCAAGCAAGGTTTAAAGGGAAGTGGGGTGCGGGTTTGTCTTGTTTTTCTCTGTTTTCATAGAAAGGAAGCCAGGCTGCCCGCTGCCCCGGTGGCTGTGGGGGCAGCGCTGAGGTGTCCCCGTACCAGCCCCCCACCTCATGGTCTCAAGGCCTTCCCCCCTCCCCCCAGTGCTGACCTAGGCACCTCCTCCTTCAGCGGCAGCGTGTCCTTCTCTGATGGCCTCTCCCGGCCCCTAACTTACACCTGGCCCAGTTAACCACATCCTGCTTACAATGCCTGTCGCAGGAAGCCAAACGGCGGGTGTTCGCAGCCTCTGCGCTTAGCAGGGCTGAAGCCAGGTCAGGGCGGAGGAGGGCAGCCTGCGTGTGGCGGCCTGTCCCCTGTCCCTGCCGGTTCTGACTGCTCCCCGTCTTGGGAAGGACTGGAGAGGAAGGTGGAGAGGGCTCACTCTAGAGGCTCCACAGCAGAGGCGGGGAGGGGCCGCAGCCCTCTGTCTGCCCAGAGGAGACGGAGCATGGATTTCACATGACCTAGATACGCTTCTGGCCCCCGCCGACTGGGACCACTAGTGGTGACACGGTGGCCCAGCCGAGAGCTGTGGCTGGGGTACTGGAAGCCTGGTGGTTTCCCTCCCCTGCACGGGCTCAGCCTACGTGTGACCCACTGTGCCTTAGTGAGTGGTCATTTAACCTCAAAACAGTGCGATGAGGTGTCACGAACCTCGGTTTATAGATGATGAAACAGGCACAGTCTTAGGACGCTGCCAGAGGTCGCACCCCTCACAGGTGGCTCCCTTGCCAGGGTTTGACCACTGTCCTCTGGGGACCTGGTGGCCAGAGGCGTGGACGGTGGGGCTGTCCTCCGGCGCCCCTGTGGTACGCGGGCGTGGGACCCTGTGTGCCTGGGGACCAGAGCTGCGGGCCCTGGGTCCTCGCCCGTCCCTCTCGACTGCCTCCTGGTTGATGGAATATGGCAGCTCACAGAAATCCACAGGGCAGTCGGTGATCCAGGGCCATGCAAGTGATAATTGTCTTTGAGCGATAGAAGCTACAGGACAATTCTTGTCCACCTTAACCTCGTGCGTGTGCGCTGGTGACAGCTGGTTCTCGGTGACTTGGGCCTGGGCTCTCTGAGCTCCTTTGCACACGCTTCCAAAGCTTCCAATAATGAGAAAAAAAGCAGACACAGTGTTCTCTGTGGATTAATTAGTAATCACAACGCAGGAAAATAAAGCAAGAATCGAACGCCTCCTGTCTCGGAGACAAGACTCGGAGACAAGACTCGAGCGGAGAGCTGAGTGTGATCAGCAGCACCCTAAGCTCCTAAACTTAATTCTTATGCTGATTTTCCATGAGCTTCTCCTTGCTCCTTTCCCAGTGGGATTTTTCTCACTTTCAAAACTTTAGTGTTGATTCAGCTAATTATTGTCCTTAAGATATTTAAAAGACTTGCCATGTTAAATATTTACTTACATGCAGTGAACCCAGCTTTAGTTCTAAGGAGAAATTGGACGTCTAAGCTTTTAGCTTAGAGGACGATGATTTTTGTTCGTGGGGTCCCTGGCTGCTCGTGTGATTGCTCGATCTGAGGTCGTGTCCCCGTTTAGCTCCGTGCCTCCTGTGCTGGGCAGGCTTCTCCAGAGCGACAGAACCTGGCACGTGTGTACGTGTGTAGAACCTGGCGCGTGTGTACGTGTGTAGAACCTGGCGCGTGTGTACGTGTGTGTATACACACCAGAGAGAGTGAGTTTAGGGAACTGGCTCACACAGTGGGAGACTGGCAGGTGGGCCGCAGACCCAGGGCCGAGCGGCTGCTGCATGCGCCTTGAGCCTGACGGCATCTGGGGGCAGAACTCCCTCTTCCTCTGGGGACCCCTGTCTCTTTTCTTAAGCCCTTCAACTGATTGGACGAGGCCCACCTGCATTAGGGAGGGTGACCTGCTTCACTCAGAGCCTATTGACTTAAGTGTCCATCTCATCTAGAGACACCTTCACAGCATGTATGTCCTGTGGCAGTGTCCCCTGTGGCAGTGTCCCCCATCCCAATGGCCCATGCAGGACGAGCGCCCTCCAGGCATGGCTGTGTTCCAGGCAGTACACTAAACCACCTGACCTCGGCCCCCTCCTCCCCAGACTGGTACTACCACCTTCCTGCAAAGCGGTCCGAGAAGGCCGTGGATGTCCCACCGGCGTCCCAGATCCCAGGCCTCAGCGAGCTTCGGGACCCCCCCAATGGGCACGTGCTGGGGACGCGGAGGTACTGGATCAAAGAGACGGACTCGGAGTACGTGAAGCTGGCCAAGCAGGGCGGCCGGCCCGGTAAGCACGCCAGCGCCTCCGGAGTCTTCCGCTGTGTGGGGGCAGCGGGGGTTGTTTGGAATCATTTCTTCGTCCGAGCGTGAGTTGTGCACAGGCGCTGGGGGGTCAGGCAGTGGCGCAGCAGGCACGCGTGCGGTCTGGAGGGGCGCGCGGCCGCGCGGGAGCGGGCAGACGCCATCGTCGGAGCCCGCGGACTGGCCTCGGAGCAGTTTTCTCCCGGGTGACTCCCTGGGCGGGATTCAGCCGTTTCGCTTTCGGAGTACCACCTCAGGAAGCTGTCCACACCACAGTCTGTGCCCGTTAGTGGCCTGGCCGGGGCCACCGCTTCCTGAGCAGCTCGCGAAGCGTCCCCTGTGGGCCATTCTCGCTGCCCTCGCCCCGTGCGTTAACGTGTAGGTGACGGGGAGCTTAGGCGAGCTCCAGCGGGTGTGTCGGGGAGCCCCTAACCTCATCCGTGAGTGAACTGAGAGGGCTCAGATGCCGAGGCTGCGAGGCTGGCGGGGTTCGAGGGGGGCCGGCTGGGGAGACCCGAGGGGTTTGGCCTGGAGGGATGACGCTCTGCCATAACAGGGGGTGCTGTGTGCACGGATGCCGGCTCAGGGTGGGGGTGCATGAGGCTGTCCCTCTGCGCTCCAGACAGGGCCCCACTTGAGCATGCGCATAGGTGGGTGATGACCGGGGTGCCCGGGGCCCAGAGCCGACCCCGGGAGGAGTCAGTGCCCCTCGTAGGCTGTGACCAGCCAGCTCGTCATGCCGAGGGGCTGGGGGCGGGAACCACTCACGGTGCCTCTTTTTGGTTTTGAGATCTGTTGATGCACTTGGTCCCCGGGACCGGGTCCGGGACGGGGACCAGGAAAGGCTCCGCAGTCACCTACTCCCTGCCCGACTGGTACGTCCACCACAGCAAGCCGCCCACGGCCGACCAGAGGCCGTGAGTATCGGGAGGTGCCCGTCATCATTAATCTCCATGGGAAAAAGCAGCGCGATGGATTTTTAAAGACACAGATGTCTAATGCGGAAACCAGCAGTGTGACGGCCAGCTCTCGGGCTTGGGTTGGGGCGCACTGTCAGAGCACTGGGGTTCAGGGTTCTCTCTCGAGGCATCCCACGGGGGCTGCTCTGGGGCTTCGCTTCGAGTCTGATCTCTGTGCCCCAGGCCCCGGTGGCACCTTCCTCTGCAGACAGAGCTTGGTCTTCGCACTGGGGGAGACAGAAATGCAGGGAGGCCTAAGTTATCACGCTGGCCAGAGTTAGTTCTGGGGAGCCACTGTCCCC
>NW_024352780.1:1071086-1072879 GCF_902729225.1 Pteropus medius
CGGGGCCACCGCTTCCTGAGCAGCTCGCGAAGCGTCCCCTGTGGGCCATTCTCGCTGCCCTCGCCCCGTGCGTTAACGTGTAGGTGACGGGGAGCTTAGGCGAGCTCCAGCGGGTGTGTCGGGGAGCCCCTAACCTCATCCGTGAGTGAACTGAGAGGGCTCAGATGCCGAGGCTGCGAGGCTGGCGGGGTTCGAGGGGGGCCGGCTGGGGAGACCCGAGGGGTTTGGCCTGGAGGGATGACGCTCTGCCATAACAGGGGGTGCTGTGTGCACGGATGCCGGCTCAGGGTGGGGGTGCATGAGGCTGTCCCTCTGCGCTCCAGACAGGGCCCCACTTGAGCATGCGCATAGGTGGGTGATGACCGGGGTGCCCGGGGCCCAGAGCCGACCCCGGGAGGAGTCAGTGCCCCTCGTAGGCTGTGACCAGCCAGCTCGTCATGCCGAGGGGCTGGGGGCGGGAACCACTCACGGTGCCTCTTTTTGGTTTTGAGATCTGTTGATGCACTTGGTCCCCGGGACCGGGTCCGGGACGGGGACCAGGAAAGGCTCCGCAGTCACCTACTCCCTGCCCGACTGGTACGTCCACCACAGCAAGCCGCCCACGGCCGACCAGAGGCCGTGAGTATCGGGAGGTGCCCGTCATCATTAATCTCCATGGGAAAAAGCAGCGCGATGGATTTTTAAAGACACAGATGTCTAATGCGGAAACCAGCAGTGTGACGGCCAGCTCTCGGGCTTGGGTTGGGGCGCACTGTCAGAGCACTGGGGTTCAGGGTTCTCTGTGCATCTGCCTCTCTCGAGGCATCCCACGGGGGCTGCTCTGGGGCTTCGCTTCGAGTCTGATCTCTGTGCCCCAGGCCCCGGTGGCACCTTCCTCTGCAGACAGAGCTTGGTCTTCGCACTGGGGGAGACAGAAATGCAGGGAGGCCTAAGTTATCACGCTGGCCAGAGTTAGTTCTGGGGAGCCACTGTCCCCCGTGTGTTCGAAATGTCTAAGCAATTCCTCACGAACCGTGGCTCCCAAGCCGCCTCTTGTGGGCCGAGGAGCCGTGTGGTGAAGCCCGTGACCGGCTTTCCCTGTTCGGCTTGGAAAACGGCAGGTGGATACGCGTCCACGCGTCTGTTCCCGGTGTGACGGGAGGCTCTGCCTGTGGTCACAGTGCCGATCGCGGTCAAGATTCACCTTCCGCGGTTCTTTATTTTTTATTTTTTACGCCTGCAGCACCTGGTCTTCCTAGGTGGTCTCCCAGCCAGGCCCGACCCTGCTTAGCTTCCGAGATCAGCCGGGATCGGGTGTGTTCAGGGTGGCGTGGCCGGTTCTTTAAATGGGCCACTCTGGCTCATGGCACTCGGCCCTGCCCGGCATCCCTGGGGACCTGGGGAGGGCAGGGAATGGGTGTGGCAGAGAGAAGGTGCTGGAGGAGGAGGGAGGGCTGGGGGCAGGCCAGACGGGCGGGGCCGAGAGCACCAGATTCCCCTCCTGTCCCCTGTGACCTGTCAGTCTTCCCGCCTCCCAGGGGGTCTAGTTTGTCTAGTTTGCGTGGTCGGGGGCGGGGCTGTGGGGTAGGCTGCCCTCCCTGCAGATCTGGAAACACGGGCTGCAGCTGGACACTGTCCAGCCCTTCGTTAGCCTCAGGCCCATGGTCTCTGGGTCTCTGTGGGCTTCTTCCTGCCCGGAGGGACCCTAGGAACGGGGATGGGGGTGGGGGCATGGGGGTGCTAGGTGAGATGTCTCGCTCTGCAGTCCCAGAAACAGTGGGTGCAGCTCAGGGCCACCTGCCCCCCACCCCGTG
>NW_024352780.1:1076252-1080099 GCF_902729225.1 Pteropus medius
CCTGAGGGACAGCAAGCCCCTGATTTACTGTCCGCCTGTCTGCCGAGCAGCCTTCAGGACGTTCATCAACCTTCATACTTAAGTCTGATGTTGATTTTTCTCTTCTTGAGGCCTGGCCTGAAAACGGGTTCACCCACAAACTTTTCCAAGCTTATCAGCAACGGCTACAGGGACGAGTGGTTACAGCAGCGAGGCCACGCAGACGAGGGCGCCCCGCAGACGTCCGGAGCACCCGCGACGCCCCAGTCCCCGCGGGACCCTGCAGAGCGCGAGGAGGCCCAGCAGCCGCCCGGCCCCGAGGCCCCCCAGGGCTCCCAGGCCCCTGCGGAGGCTCAAGGTGAAGTGCGCCCAGACAGCCATGCGCCCTGAGGCCCGCTCGCTGAGCTGGCGGCCGCTTTCCCCGTGTCATTGTGGGTCTGTGACGAGCGCTGTAAAAGCCGTGTCACACACCTGCGGGTGCCAAGGTGACAGGTGCACACAAGGAAAACGTGTGCTTTGCTTCCCCCTCTATTCAGATGAATAGCGAAAGTCACGGTCCCTGTGGCTTCCCCTCCAATCCCCCAAATGCTGGTGTGCCAAACGACACACGCACCAGGTAATGTCACTTTTAGTCTCCCGGATCCGAAAGACGCCGACCCGCAGCGCTCGAGGTCTGCGCCGGTCCTTGGACAAGAGCGCGCAGTTGAACTCGAAGCCCCCCCACTACCAGCATTTCCTAAACTCCGCTTTGGACTCTGGAGCGCTGCAGAGTTTGCCCGTGGTTAGAGGTTCAGGACGCTGTTAGCTTCGAGTTTCAGCAGCCGGTCACAGGTGGACTGGGTCTCACTCTGGGCACCGTCCACTCTGAGATGACGCGCACGAGGTTTAGTTTCTGTGGCTCCAGGAATTATTACCTTTGCCAGGAGGCAGCTCATTTTACTCTCGAGGCTTCATTCCTTGGCTTAGGCAGGGAGGAGGCACACTCTGCCTTTTCCAGCATCAGGCGTGTTTCCTGAGACACGTCGTAAGCGTGACCCTCGGTGGCCTTTCCACATCCAGCTCCCCACTCTGGGGGCAGCGCCTCCGCCAGTCGGGCCCCATGCTGGCCCGGCCCGTTCTGTGGGTGACACACCCTCTTGGAGTCCATCGTCTTGGTGGGCACAAGACAAGTTTACCCCCGGTGAGCCCCACAAAGGCAGTCGTGATGTCGTGTCTTGGGACTTACCGTTTTAAGTGATACAGCCTTTCACTAATTCTTTAATTACTGAAACTACTAATTCTTTTAATACTGGTCTGTTTCATTAAATTGAGCAACTGATGTGCTTGTTCTTTATTTCAGAGTCTTCTCCAGCAAGTGAGTATTTGTAGAGACACCAACTTGCATCGAAATACTAAAATGTCCCACAGAGAAATCGACGGACAGTTTTCAGACCAGCAGCGGGGCCCTGGGCAGCGGGGCCCTGGGCAGTGGGCCACCCCTCTCCAATCTGCAAGCGTCGTGACTGCAGAAGCCGGCCGGCCGCGCTGTCAGAGAGTCAGAGTTCTAGACGCACGATTTAGGGGCAGCGGAAGAAGAACCACTTACGTTGTCGCAAGATCATTTTGTCCTTTTATGCACATTACACAAAACAAAGCACAGTCTAGTTGGGAGACGTGCATCGTGTCCCACGATGGGACAGATGCGGGTCTAGGTGACGGAAGAGCGACGTGAAAAGCCCGCGGCATGCTCCAGCTGGGAAACCAGAACGCGGAGGCCAGGGGCTCACCGGCGTGGGATGGTTTAGGATTTTTAGTATGATTTTTCTGCATGGTGTTCCGTAGATAGAATTTGCTTTGCCACCGACGAAACATAGGACCTAGTCAAGGAACTGTCGTTGGACAGCTGTATAAGCCCGTCAACTTTTGACCGGGAAATAAGTCAACGCACGTGTTCTATCCGTGCATCTCAATGAGCAGCCAGACGTGCCTCACCTCAGGGGAACACTCCCCGTTCACGATCAGGGAACCAGGACGTGAGCGGACGATGGCGAGGTCCAGAGCTGCAGACGGCTTCTCTGGAGCGTTCCGGGTGGAAGGGGCGGGCGTGCTCCGGCTCGGCTGTTGTTCATCGAGGGAAAAGGCGAGATGCACAGGCGGTGGCACAGGCGCTGGCACAGGCGGTGGCACAGGAGGCAGAGGAGCAGCATGTGCGGCCGCCGTTAGACGGGACGGGAATTCCAGCGCGGGCAGGGCCCGAATTTCTGAAGTGACACCTTGGTGACCAGAGAAGGCAGGTCTGCCCGAGAATCCCGTCCTGCAGACCACGTCTTAACGTTTCTTCTCCTCCTCAAGACCCAGCATGATTTGTTTCTCGCCGCGGTTTCTGCAGCCGCTCCAGAAGCGCGTGGCCCGCCGGACGCGGGCGGCAGGCGCCTGGCACGGCCCGTTCTCTGACAGCCGGCATTAGTGCAGGTGCACGGGACTCGGCGTCCGGGGACGAGAGCCAGCGGCCCCCTTAGGCTGAGCCGCCTCCCAGCCGCCCACGCCGCGCGGACGTGGTGCCCACCCCGTGGTCCGGCTGAGCGCCTGGGGGTCACAGAGCCCCTCAACACGTGCGTGCCGACCCGATCCACTGTGGTCTGGCCGGGCGCCAGTGGGGAGGGTCCCCAGCCTACGGTCTGCACCCGCGGGCGGAACCGTGCGCTCAACTTCCCTGTAGACTTCAGGAAAAATCCTTACACGCATGCACAGAAACCTGTGTTTTCTTCCGTTTAAAATTAATGGTTAAATGTTTTAATTTATGAAACGCCACCTCGCCCGTCCGCTCAGTCGCCAGCTGACGTGTCTGCCTTCCGTTGCAGGTCGCGCAGCCTCTCCGCCCGCCCCGGCGCCCGCCCCGGAGCCCCAGTAGACCCGAGGCAGGCAGGCAGCGCTCAGGGGTGCTCCCGCGGCTGACTGTCACAGCTCCCCCGACAAGGCTCCCGGCACCGTCCTGAGCACGGACTCGTGAGAGGGTTTCTCAGCAGATCGGACGTCACCGTCGCACGGGGGGACCGGGGGTGGGTTTTGCTGCCTGCGTTTCTGGGGCGCGAGGTGGCCCCGCTGCCCTGGCACGGCCTGTGTCTTGGGACCAGCCACTTCCTCCCCGTCGGCTGACGTCACCGGCCGCGTGTCCCTCCGACTGGCATCCCTCCTGAATCCGTCGCTGAGACGAGACCAGGAGAAACTCGCAGACTTTTCCATCGTTTGGCCCTGGAGCCTGTGTAGAAATAATTTTTCTGTTACAAAAAAAATAATTCCAGAATATTGTGATCTAGTTTATATTAAGAAAAAGCTTAGTTTATTATGCCTTAAAGTTTTAAACATTTAGTACTAAAACATTGGAGCATGTACTTGTTTTAAATTTTTGCTCGTATCATTTTACATAAAGTGAAATCTCTAATATTAAAAACCATTTATTATTTTTATCCTTTAAGTAAAAATACGTATAATTTTAGTGTTTAATTTAGTCTTCACAAAAATTTATTAATAATCGGATTGAATTCTCTTGTTTTATAAATTGTTACTGTTTACATGCAAATAATTAGCACTAAAATGTGATTTTATATTTTGTACATTTAATTCAATAGTAAAATAATAATTTTCTGCTGGAAGATTTTCAGAAAGCCAAATTAGGTCACAGATATTTTCGTGTCTTTCGCAAAGTAAACTTATCATGAGCTTGCTCACCTAAAATTCAGACGTTTTAAGTTCTTCAAATGAGATGCTTCCTTGGGCACATGCATCTGGACGGCTTGGCCAACGGTTAGCATGGGGAATACGCAACGTGGGAGAGAAGGTGAGGGGCGATGCGCTTGAGTAAGGGGACGCGGCATCGTGGCAACGTGGG
>NW_024352780.1:1083065-1085226 GCF_902729225.1 Pteropus medius
GTCCTGCCCTGGTCTGACGCCCTCTCTGGTTCTGCACGATGTCCCCAGGGGGGAACTGAGTCGGGGCTACGGGCGATCCCTGCATGATCTCTTACGACTCTGTCTAGTCCATCAGAGCACACAGGACGGCTCACGAACACAGACACTTATTTCCCACAGTTTTGGAGGCTGCGCGTCCGTGATCAGGGCGCCGGCAGACTTGGTGTCTGGTGAGAATCCCCTTCCCGGTTCACTGTGTCCTCGCGTGGCAGAAGTGGTGAGGGCCCGTCTGGGGTCTCCTCTAAGGGCACTGAGCTCATGCATGTGTGAGGGCTCCACCCTCCTGTCTGAGGCACCTCCCGAAGGCCCACCTCCTGCTGCTCTCACTTAGGGGGCATGATTTAATGTGTGAATTTGGGGGACATTCAGTCCAGTCTCATACAGTTATCTCAGCAAAAGTTCAGTTTTCTCAATAAAAATTCCATTCAATAATTGCAATGGGGCAATGGTCTGGAATTTGGGGTCACTGGGATGGGGCTGGAGGGCAGGGCTGGCTCTCGGGCGGGTGACCTTTCAGTTGGGACTAAATGAGGAAGAACAGGTCACTCGGGCCGAGCGACCAGCGCCAAGCACACAGGCCTGAGCAGGAGCTTGGTGTGTTCAGAGGACCTTAGGGTTGACGGACAGACGGACAGAGGGGCGCTGGTGGGGGCGGGGCATGGTCACCTGAGGGCACTCAACCCTCGCAGTGCCCCCCACCATGTTTCCTGAGCTGGTTCCCTGCTGCCCCTCCCCAAAGGGACCGGCCGATCTCAGTTCCCCCTGCACGTGTCTGAGGGTTATCTGTGGCAGCCTAACCTGCTTTTAAAAGCAGCAGCCATCACAGGGGTGTCTGAGGTGCTGGCTGGTTCTACACGATGAGTGACAGCTGGAGGGATACGGTAATTTGACGAGAACCCACCAATCACTCCGCACTTTGCGCCCTGCCTGGCCCGCAGGCCCTGCAGAATCTGCCTCGCTCGCATCCAGTAGCTGGAGGTCAGGTGGACTGCAGCCACCTGCAGAAGGCCAGCGCGGCGAGCCACAGGGCCAGTGACAGCCGGGGGGTCGCGGTGGGCTGAGCGCCGGGGGGTGGGGGGAGGCTCCCCTCGCTCGTGAGTGGCGGGGAGTCCCCACGCCAGGCGATGCCTTAGAAGGGAGGCCGCCAGGTGGGAGGCGGGTGGAACCAGGTGCCCATGGGCCGGAAGCTGCATGGGGCGGAGTGACGCTGCGCACCCTCCTGTGTCCTCTGCGTTCGATGTCCCAGAGGCCCTGTGCCTACCTGCTGGGACGTCCCCCTTAGGTGACCACAGCATCTGGCCAGCGACGCTCCTGCAGGTGAAGACCAAGAGCGCAAGGCGTCTCGCGTCCAGCTGGGGCTGGGGCCACTTGTCACTGTTCCCGTGCGTAGTCTGAGTCCCGCTGTGACGAAGGTGCCTGGCCTCCCACAGGTGACGCCGAGCGCCTTTCTCCTCCATTCTGCCTCATTCACGATCAAAACGCTGGCCGTGGCCGTGAACCGCGTGGGTCCCTGACCCACTGGCCGGCCTGCGGCTGTGACAAACGCCGTTCCTGAGGTTTGTCCCGCCCCGGACAGCCCCTGGGACGGAAAGGGAGAGCAGCGGGCACACGGACCGGACGAGCCAGACCAGCGAGGAGAACCCTCAGTGAAGGTCTCTGGAATAGTCTCAGCTTTGGGAAATTTCCGGTCATCCGAATCACTCTGGGTTCTGGGAGCCTGGAAGGACTGGGTGTCATTATTCGGTGTGGCCGGCCTGGGCTGAGTGACCCATCCTGGGATGGCCTGGCCTGGCCTGAGGACTGTGTCCGGGGCTTTTCTGCCTGTAGCAGCTGCTGCAGGGGGGTGGGGGCCTGTTGGGACCTCGGCTCAACAGCTGTGGTTTATAAAAGGCCGGGCGCAATTTTGTTTCCAGACCACCACATTCACAGTTTTGCCTTGACAACTAAGTCTTCAGCCTTCGCTTGTCCACTTCACCTGCGGCCTCGTGGAAATGAAGGACAGCGTCAGCGTCCGACACCTCGCCACTGCGGCCCCTCCCCAGTCCCGGGCAGAGCGCTGCCTCCTGCCTGCCCTCTGGGGGGAGCTGCAGGGCCGCGGGGGTCAGCAGCTGTCTGGGTTGGG
>NW_024352780.1:1086054-1086857 GCF_902729225.1 Pteropus medius
GGGGAGGATGATGCTCGGGGAGGAGGGCGCGCGGAGGATGATGCTCCGGGAGGAGGGCGCTCTCCCGCATCCCGCGGCGCGCAGCGGGGTGTCGGTCCCCCGCCAGGTTCCTCCCCCCCGTGGGGGCGGCGCGAGGGCGGAGGCGGAGCTGGCAGGTCCGGCTCCCGCAGAGGGTCCCGCGTTTCTGCTGCCCGAACTCGGGGGGTGGGGAGGATGGAGGAAGGAGGTGCGCGGACACTCAGAGCTCCCCCTGTTCGTGGGAGGTGTAGTCGCAGTTAGGAGAGCGGTCATTAGGCAGACGTTCAGAGTTCAAACGGACAACAGGGTCACACTACAAAATACAAGTCGAGAGAGAAACTTTACTGTCACAGGCTGTGACACAAATAGGATTTGCAGGAGAGCGCGTGCTTTCACAGTGCTAGCTGCCCTTGGCCCCGGGCGAGCCGGGAGAGGGGAGCCCTGCCGCAGACGCTCCCCGCGGAGTCAGGGCTTGGCCAGGTGACTCGGGGGCCGCCTGGAACTGGCCCGCCTGTCACCTGGCCTCTCCCCCGAGGGCGGGATACAGAGAAGGGCAAGGTGGAGCCGGAGCCTCCTGCAGGGCGGCGGCGGAACCTCCTGCCGGGCGGCGGAGGCGCCTCCCGTTCGCCCGCCTTTTCCTTTGCCGCTCCTTGCCCCTTCCTTGCCCCCGCCCGCCTCTCTCCAGCGCCTTCCCCCTCCCTCGGCTCCATTACTGGCTGTGAGTTTGGCTTTTAAAAGATGTTGATTTCCTGGACCGAGAAGAATGTCTTCATCTAAGTCTCCTC
>NW_024352780.1:1086868-1087600 GCF_902729225.1 Pteropus medius
CTGTGAGTTTGGCTTTTAAAAGATGTTGATTTCCTGGACCGAGAAGAATGTCTTCATCTAAGTCTCCTCCCTGCCCACCCCCCAGGGCTGCCTCCTGTGTCCCACCTGTCCCTTTTGAGGGCCATGGGTGTTAGGCCCCAACCCGACCTCTCAGGTGATCTCGCAGATTATTTTCGCAGATTAGGGAGTGGGTGGCCCCGGCCCCCGCCCCGAGGCAGCCCCTTGCTCGCGGGCTTCACCTGGCACAGATCACATCCTTGGGCGGGTACTTTTGGCACTGGTAGCCATTGAAATAGAATTTTAGTTAAAAAGGAGGGATTAGTTTTTCTTTACATTGGCTTTCGTCCAAGTGGGCTTTTTTGTTCTTTACTGGTTACAAAGTTAATAGAACTCATTGTAAAAAAACAAAAAACCAAAAAACAAAAAAAGAAAACCAAAAAAAAAAAACCCAAATATGTAACAGAAAGTGAAACTTCCAGCTTCTTCTACTCCCCAAAGGTAAACGCTCAGCATTTCGCTCTATCTCCGCCTCTTTCCCGTAAGTGGGCACAGAGACAGCGTTCACTTTTGAAATATGTTCATTCAAAATATTATGTTTATACTCTAAGCTATTTGCACTAAGTAATCTGCCCATCGGATTTTTATTTTAATGGGATATATTAAACAACAAAAATATCAACTTTAAGAGGGCTGAAAGTCTTTCTGAAGGAACGAGTTTATTACGCCATTGTT
>NW_024352780.1:1087758-1096337 GCF_902729225.1 Pteropus medius
GGGGGCATTGTGAGTGACCGAAAGGGCTCACAGGAGCTCAGGTCAGAGGGGAAGCGGGGCCGGTCTCGGGCTGGGTGGGCAGAGGCCCCTGCTGAGTCCGGAAGCTCGGTGGAGCCGGGAGCAGAAGCTCCAGGGGACGGCAGCGTCTCTGGCTCTTCTCTCTTGCATAATCTCGGGAACAGCCACCTGGAAGGAAACAGCCACCTGGAAATCCGTCCGAAATTCCAGCAGATTCCAGAGGCCTGAGCAGCCTTTCGTCAGAGCTGCCCCGCCCCTGCTAGCGGGCTAACCGTCCTGCCTCTGTCTCACTCTTGGGCTGCTGTAATTTTAATCTAGAACGTCTCAGATTATTCTTCTTGTCAGTTAAAACTAACAAAACAAAACAAAACAAAAAACCAACCCTCCTTCAACAACTCCTCCCCCCAGGAAACAAAACTAATTCAAATTTTCTTGGTTTTATGGGGTGCGGGGGGCGGAGTTCTAGGGAAGCCCTCCTGGTATACAGAGGCGTCCTGGGGAGCTGCGGGGGGGGGAGCTTCTCTTCAGGCCCAGGACGCAGCCTTCCCATGGCGTGAAGTTCAGCATCGTGGTAAAATGCCGGAGAAACGCTTCCTAAACGGTCGTGGTCCTCAGGTGCCTGGGCCCAGCCTCACCTGCCCAGGAGCTGGCCGGGCTTCAGAAAGCCGCCAGCCCTGGAGGCTCTTGCTCAGGACAGAGCACACACCTCGTGCCACAGCCGATGCCGCTGCCCATGCTGCTCTTAGGTCAGACTCCTGAACGACGGAGTTTGAAATCAGAGCTTCCATGGCGACTGGACGCCGCCCAGCCCTCCCCTTTGTCCCTGATGCCCCGTGGTTTTAATCCTGGCTTCTCTCTGTCACTGGTCCCCGGGGTTTGCGGGGCCCGTAATCCCCTCCTGCTTCCTCCCCACACTGATGTCATCTCTCACATTTCAAACCTGCTTCGTGATGTGACTCAGGCTTCATTTTCCCCTTGGGGCGAAGGCACCTCATGCAGAAACCACGGTGCCTCAAACGAGGCATCCAACCTTAGCTCTTTGCCCAGCAAAGGACACTGTGTCCTTCCCTATCGTCCCAGCGAGACACAGGCGTCACTGACGGCCTCTCCTAACTCCGGCTGTGGTCAGCCCGGAGGGCGTCATCTCCCGGGTCCCTCCTGTCCTTGGCGCATCTCCGCCCTGTGCCCCTCGAATCCCTCCCCCAGGGAGGAAAAGCTTCTGTTCTCTGAGGTTCAGTTCTTAAGTGAATTAAAGTGACAAAAGCCAGATTAGCAAGGAGAGGCCACAGCGGGAGAAAGAGAAAGGTCCTTCAGGAGGAGAGCGGTTCGCAGAGGACAGCCTGGGACATTTTTCAGAGGGAGGTAAGGGGGGCCCCCTGGAGGACTCTGGCAGTGAGCTCTCCCAGGAGGCCCGGATCTGGGGAGGCCCTGCTCTCAGGCGCGAAAATCTTCAGTTCAGAGTAAGTGGCTTGTTCTGGGCAGATCTCTGCCTCCCTGTCCTTCTCTGCTCCCGGCCTTTCAGGCCCCAGTCAGCTCCAGCGGACGCCCGTGTGTTTTTAGGGTGATGCGACCGTGTAGCCATGGCCGTGAGCTTTGCCCTCTCTGTCTCCCTGCACGGGGCCGGCCGTGCGGGTTCCCTCCGGGGCTGCTGCCCGTGCACCTCCGGGGCTGCGTGTCGCAATGCCGAGAACATGTTAGTCCTGTCCAGTCTCTGTCACACCCCTTCCTGGCTGCTCCTAGTCCGGAGCCACTGAGAACCCGCCCGCTGCTCACGGCCGAAGCCTCCCTGCTGGCTCTCCTGCAGCTGGCCTACGTCGCTGGTCACTCTGGGCTGGCTCTGTTTGCTGCTCAGTGTTCTGGATCTTTCTTGCGCCTCTCCAGATGGCACGTCCATGGCAGAGGCTTTTACAGTAGCCGATGCTACACCAAACAGATGCACCCCGAGGCTCCGGGTCGGCTACCTCTTGGTGATTTCACAGTTACTTAAGTGCCTGACGCGTGTGACGCATGGCACTCTGCTGCGTTTCGGATACTTAGGCCTTTTCTACTTGTGTTACTGAAAGGCGAAGGGCTTTGCCCCGGGGAACTAAAAGCGAGCCCCAGAGCCCCTGCGACGGCACCGCCAGCCTCAGCTCTGGCGGGGTGAGCACGGAGAAGGCTGGCCAGAGGGAGCCTTCTTGGGGGGCGGTCCCGCGGGACTCTTCAGTGACCGGTTGGGCCACTTGGCTTTTCTCGGCTACACAGGAAGCAGGAAGTGGAAGCCGCGGGGTCCGGTCTGAGCGGATGCCGGCCCGGAGGCTGACCGCGCAGCACGGAGCAGGCATCCTCGCTCATGCACGTCGTCTGTTGGTCAATCTACGAATGGCCCCTCCTGGTTAACCTGCGCGAGGGCAGCAACGTGCCGGAGCAGTCACGACTCTGAGAAGGGTTCATTGAATCATTCTAACTAAAGGCTAAATTGTAGCACAGCCTCATCCGTTGTGATTTGCTGTTGGTGTCAAGGGGAGGGGGCGAGGACTGGCCATGAGAATGTTTTGTCTGGTTCAGGGGCAGGAAAAGCGGCCAGCCGAGCAGGACACGTTCTCTGCAAGGCCGGGCAGGATGCTTTCTCTGTGACCCGGTTCCTTTCTGGAAAGTGGGATTTGGACTCTCCAGGGAGCACGGTCCTTCAGCAGCTGCTCGGGAAGGTGCCTCTAACCCTCCCTCTTTCCTTCCTGGCCCTTGGGGCTGCACCTCCCCCACCCCTACAGGAAGGAAGAGCAGCCCAGCCCCAGGGGCCAGGCGGCCTGGGGAGGTCACTGGGAGCCCTGCTGCTTCTGCTGGGAACACAGCCTGCCCCCAGACGCTGGCCCCGGGGACTGTGACTCTGCATGGCCCCCTGTCCTGCTGCTGCTCTCAGTGGCAGGAGGGCGTGTCTGCACTCAGAATAGTCAGTCCACTCTCTGTGACTGGCAGGGCTGGGGAGGGGGTGGGACTCAACGGAGGGCCTTCTGCCCCGACCCTGACTGCCGTGTGTTTACTGGAAACCAGACCTATGCGGGAGCTGGGCCCTGTGTCCGTCTGACTGGGCGGTCAAGGCCCGGAATCCTGGCCTAAGGTTCTGACCATCAGCTGCACGCCGATGTGCGTGTGGGTTTCCCCACCAGTTCTCGCACACCGGCTGTGTCCCCAAGATACCACTCCTTGGGTTCGATTCATTTGCTAGAGGGGCTCACAGAACTCAGGGTGACGGGTTTCTCACTAGATCACCAGATTATTATAAAAAGATGCAACTTGGGAACAGCCGGGCGGAAGACACACAGGGCAGGGTCTGGGGAAGGGGCTCAGAGCTCGCATGCCCTGCGCAGGGGCCACTGTGCCCACCTCTCCACGTATGCACCACTGGGAAGCTCTCTGGACCCTGTCTTTTCGGTTTTGATGAACTCACTGGCCTTTGGTGATGGAGTCAGCGTTTCCTTTTGTCCTGTTCCCTGCCGGGAGAGGGTGGGGCTGAAAATTCTAGCTCATCACTTGGTATAGGCTCAGGAGCTCTGCCAGACCGCGGAAAACCTGGTCCATTCGTAATCCTGGTGTCCCAGCCCTGGAAGGAACCTGCCTACGTGCAGGCTGGCACCGCTCACGACTCATTCGCTTCCCAGCTGCCCTTGGCTGGTCGGAGAGGCTGGCATCCTGCAGAACTGTTTTAGGAACGCCCAGGGAGGGCAAAGCCAGCGGAGGAGACACAGGCAGGAACTGCAGGAGAGCTCTTGCTCCAGACCCAGCTATTGCAATTTTCTCTGGCTTTCGGAGTTTGCTCAGAATGGTCCGTACTTAACTGTGGCAGTAACAGTTATTGACCTCTTTCTCCCAAACGGGGCCTCTGGGTTTAGCGTGGTGGGCCCCACGTTTCGATAGGTGGCGGCGAGGTGCCAGGTCGGCCACGCGCCCTGAAGTGGCGGCCTGGCCCCAGGCTCCGCTCGCGGGTTTGCTGCCCGGCGCTGGGCGACGCTGGCGCCCTTCACTTCGCGTCTCCAGACGGCGCCCTTCCCGCCAGGCCGGGTCGGGGCCGGGCAGGTGCACGGGCTCAGGGGCCGGGGCCCCGTCACCGAGCTGCCCTTCTGCGCCAGACGGCCTGGGGTCAGCCCGTGTGCGACGCCGAGCCCCAGCGACCGCGCTGGTCCGTGGGTCGGTCCCCTCGCGGCTTGGGGTGCAGGCGGGGCAGGTCCTTCTCCTCCGCGCACGGCAGGTCCCAGAGAGCCGGTGCCTTTGCCCTGATCCCTCTTTGCCCGCTGTGCTGTCCTTGAGACCTAAAGGAGGACGACGACGAGTTTTGACGCGTGGGGCAGCGGGCGTGGCCTGTGGGGTCATGGTGGGGTTCCGCAGGTTAGCCGCCTCGGGCGTCACGGTGGCCTTGGCTCCCATTTGGGTTCACTATTGTTATGCGAACCCGGCAAGGGGCCAAGGGGCCAAGGGGTCTGGGGCGCGGATGCCCTCAGGGAACCGGGCCGTAAACGCCTCGAGGGCCGGAAATGGAAGCGCCGAGGACGACCAGTCAGGCGGCGAGGACAACCAATCAGGCGGCCAGGACAACCAATCAGGCGGCGAGGAGCCCTCCCACCCTCCGCGACAGCCAACCAGGAGCGCTCCGCCCCGCGCCCGGCTCCGCCCCGAGCCCTAGGCTCCGCCCCGCGCCCGGCCCGCTTCCGCTGCAGCCCGCCGGGTCGCACGGCTTAGCACTCAGGTAGGCTGTCACATGCTCAGAATGCCCAGGTCTCCGTGCTTCCCCCCCAGGTGCTGCAGCGGTGGACGGAATGGCTTCCGCGGGGGCCGCAGCGACGGAGCCCGAAAATCACAGGTAAATCGGCAGGGTCGGCTGGTCGGGTTTCCTGTAGTTTCTTTGCGAGGCCTGACACTTGTGGTGACACCGTTGATTGTCATGACAGCGGCAGAGGCTGGGCTCAGCCCTCAGCACGTGTCCCCTCGGGAGCCTGGGCGCCGCCGGGTGCTCTGACCCATGCCCGATGGGGGCCCCCGAACACGCGGCCAGCCCTGAAGCGCGGCCCCCGCTTCTCTCCAGCTCCTTGGTCCCGAATCCAAACGCCGTCTGGTTTCTTTGCGGTTTCTTGTAATTTTAGTTTACGATTCTCACGGCGCCTCTTAGATTTATCCGCACATTGCTGGAGACACACAAACATCTTACCTCAATCCTGATTCCTATGTGGACTCTGAATCCTAAGTTTTCTAGCTTCCTCGACTCGCATTTGTCCGCGGCCTGGGCCGGGGTTACCTGGGAGAGCCCATCCTGCTACGTGGCCTCCTGTCCCCGTGACCTCTGACCTTGACGATGCCCGGGCTTGTGCCTGACCCCCTGGGAGCCCTTGCTTGGGACGTTTCTCAGGAACTCTTCTGTGACTGAGAGGCCCCTCTGGAGGCTCTCACGCGGTGGTCACATGTCCAAGTGGCCATTCCACAGGGACACCTGCCCCACCTCCTTCCTTCTCTGTGGGTTCTGAGGTCCGTTTCCACGTTCCAGGCTGCCCGTGGGTGTTACCTGCCCAGACGACTTTTCAATTGAACTAGTACCCCTGATACTTTTGGTCCTTGACAAGCAAAAGTGCCCTGTCCTAATTTCCGAGGCCCTCCCCTAAGGCTGAGCCCCGCCAGGGCCGGTGGAGGGAAATGGTTGAAACGAAGCTGCAGAAGGGACAGTCGGGCACCAAGTGCCATGAATGTGACTCCGCCCTGCGACTCACCCCTTCCCTCCGCGTAAGAATTATTCACCCTCTCAAAAGTTTTATTGTCAACGACTGACTTGTCACAGGCCACCTGCCGGGAGGCCCGAGTGTGGTGTCAGGGCCTCTAAGTGCAGCCTCCGATTAAAGACACAGGAGTCTGCTGGAACCGAGCTTCCGTGCGAGTGGCGAGCATTACATGGACTATTGTGTACCTGCTATTAATAGCATCTGCCACAAAGTCGAAAGCTTTCATCTGGCTAATCTTTGTGTTCCCTACGCCCCGCAGAGGGCCTGGCCGGGATCTGACTGTAGGCTCCGCTGAGGTTCCCCAAGCTCCCCGCGGCCCCTCTTCCCCCATCTCTCTGGTCCCCACCTGGCCCAAGACACCTGGGCCAGTCTGCATGAGGGTCGCCAGTGCTCTGCCTTTCCCGCTGGTCGAGCCCAGCGGGTTTTTGGTCCTTTGGCGTCTTATGCATTTCTTTTACAAAGTGGGTGCTCTAAGCACAGTTGTTGGATGCAGTGTCAGAGCAAAGCCAAATGCAGTCGCCGAATGTGCGTGTGGACTGGAGAAGCCGTTTTCCAAGCAGTGTGTCTCCGACTCGTTATTTTGAAATCTTTTTAAAAATAAGACTGAGCGTGTTCTGGTCCGTCCTGACCGTGTCCACTTCATATACTTTAAGGTCACTGCCGGTCTTTACGGCCACACCCGTTTCCTCTGTTCTTCCTGGAGTTGAAAAGGAGAAAGGTTTTCTGTTTTGAAATGTGCGACAAAGTTGTCTTCACATCCTGTTGTGTCAGTTCCGTGCCCATTAGCCCTTCTGTTTGGAGCTCTGCTCACGGCGTCCTGAGGGAGAATAGGCAAGAAAGGACACTCCCGGTGTTTGTCACTGAAGGAGCTCGAGATGCTCCGGCTGTGTTGCGATGTCAGAATTTCTGCTTGGCCGAGAGATCAGAAAGGATTGTGCTAACCACGCCTATGGCTGCATCTGGCCCCTGGAAAGTGGCCTGCCTGCCCCAGGAGAGTGAAACGCCATGACTGGTCATCCTGGTAGCCAGTCAGGACTGGGGTGGGGGTGGGGGGTGGGTGGGCCAAGGGCCTTGGGCAGCTACTGCCTTCCTGAGTGAGATTTGCTTCTCTGCCCTGGGCGCAGCCAGTGGTCTGTAAGTGGTGGTGGCCGAGGTTTATTGATAAGCTCAGAGGTGTCTAACACTTGTGCTTGACGGTCACCCAGCACCCTCCCCTTTACAGGGGGACTTTCTGTCTCTTTTATATTTCGTGTTTTTCTTTTCTACATCAGCCTTTTGAAAATGTGAGTTAATTTGGATGCCATTATTTCTAAGGAAATAGGAGGGCAAGTTTGAGAATATGAAGAAGCAATCTCATGTGGAATAGAGAGAAATAGGAGCCTGGGTGTCTACTGTGGATGCCCAAGCCAGACAGAATGGACACAGATGAACCGGTGGCTGTGAGAGCATGGGTTACATAAGTGGATCAGGTGGGCGGAGCGGGGAGGGCGGCTCACCTGTGCTGCAGGGGCTCGGAGACCACACACGGTCACGGCCTCCAGGCGCTTTTTGTTACTGGGGATGATTGAAATGATTACGTTGATTATATACATGTTATGGAAAGACGTAGACAAAGTATAATGAGCCTCACCTGGAGAGAGCGCGGGAGCATGGATGGGCTCTCTGAGCGAGGCTCCTGTGCCCGGACAGTGGAGCAGGAGCCAAGGCGGGAATCGGGACCCTCCGCTGGGGACAGGAGACGCGGCAGAGTCATCGGGCAGAGTCAGCAGGGGAAGGCTGGATTCAGACGGGAGGAGACCAGTTAGGAGGCCGCATCTTACAGAAAGCCCAGGACAACACGTTTCTGCTCACACCTGTTTTTCTCACTGGGTTCTGAGCAGCGGAGGCAGGTTTGCCCTTAGGGCGACCTCTTAGCTGTGACACCGTGGCTGGTGCACAGCGGGCGTCCAGTACGGCATAGCTCAGGACTTAGTTCCAGATGGTCAGGTGACTTGTGTCTTGGGAAATAATCAATGTCATGCCCAAGGCAAAAATAAATAAATAGAAATAAAAATAGGCATGATAGCTCCCCGGAGTATCTGTTTGGAAGGGAAATGGGTCCTTCAGGTTAGATTTGAAATAGCGCACAAACCTCTGAACACTTGTACTCCCTAGGAAGAGGTCCCTGCCTTAGGGACCCCAGTCACAGTGAAGCGTCTCCCCAGACTCATGTCATGGTGTCGGTTCTGTGACGTGTACTTGACGGGCCTGGCTCGCACGGCAGTGAGGAGTGCGAGCTGCCCCGGGAAAGGCCCGTGATGGGGTTTGCGGGTCACGGCAGCTGAGACCATCTGTCTCTTGCATTGGCTTTTCTTTCATACAGAGTGAGATCGAAGAGGAAACGTGCTCAGTGGGTTCCGGGCGGGAAAGTCAGACCCAGAAGGAAGAGAAAGAAGGTCCTGCTCGCTCGGAGCTCGGGACGCACGCCCATCTCCCTGTGCGCCCTGGCAGCCGGCGGGCCGGGGTCTGGGGGACACGCCTGTCTGTGGGGGTCAGGAAGGCACGACGTGGAAGGCAGTGTGTTTAGGGCTTGCTCTAGGGGGTTTTGCAGGCGAACATAACAATGTACACCCGCATCTGTTTTCGTAAAGAAACCTTTATTGGAACGGCCACACCATTGCATGTGGTCTGCGGTCTCTTTCATGGGACGGTGACAGAGCTGAGTAGTGGTGACAGACCCGCAGAGCTGCAAACCCAAAAATACTTACCGTCTGGCCCCGTATGAGGGAGAGTTTGCCGACACCTGTCCGAAGCAGCAGCGTGCTAGCGGTGGGGATGTCA
>NW_024352780.1:1096390-1096734 GCF_902729225.1 Pteropus medius
GGGCACTGTACGGGGTGGGTGGGTGGGGTGTGGGGGGAGGCGCTGGCTAGTGCGACAAGAAGGAGAAATGCATGGTGCAAAGATGGGAAAGGTTAGCCCTGCGTGGAGGAATTTGGAGGCAATTTTTTTTCTCTTTCCATCCATATTTCCTATGGTAAATGTTATTTTTTAAAATAAAGTCAAGTTTATGTGCCGAGTGAACTTGAGTCGGGTCGCAGCTGGCCATACTCTTTACGTGGAGTGACTGAGCCTGTCGATCCTGTCCTTTTGTGTCCTCCCTGACTTGTTTCTGATCCGCCCTCCCAGTGGGCCCTGGGCGTGGGGACGGGCCGTGGGCGTGGGGA
>NW_024352780.1:1096745-1115727 GCF_902729225.1 Pteropus medius
GGGCGTGGGGACGGGCCGTGGGCGTGGGGACGGGCCGTGGGTGGGGACGGGCCCTGGGCGTGGGGATGGGTGAAGGGGCAGAGCGCAGACGTGGGAGGCGGGGGCCTGGACAGCGCGCAGTGTCTGTCCTTCCCACTGCGTGCTGCGTGCACCCCGCTGATGTAGGGCGTGCCCGTCACCGGACACGGTGTCTGCTAACCTCCTCCCTCCTGGTGCGGAACAGCACCTGCTTCGTGCAGCTTCGCAATCCGCACATAGCAAGGATGAAGGAAGACGTCCTCTACCATTTCAACCTGAGCACCAGCACGCACGATCTCCCTGCCATGTTTGGGGATGTGAAGGTAAGAAGCGGGGCCTTTAGTTCTGGGGCTTTGTCCTCAGATCGGCCTCTCCGTAGGTGGCGCGTGGACTTCTTTACAGAGGGCAGAAGTGACAGGACAAGCGCATGAAGGATACGTTTATCAGATGTCTGCAAATTGCTACTGATGTTTCGATTATATGAGCCAGTGAAAGAAAAGCATCCTGAGCACTGCCATGTCGGTCCCTGAGTAATTCCTCCCGATTCAGTCTGTCAGGGGAACAACGTAGGTTCTCTAAGGAGATACGAAGCAGGCAAGGATGGGTAAGAGTGTTGGTGACCGACGAAGATGCTGTCCATACTTTTAGTTCGTTGCCTTTAATGCCTCCCAGGCCATTTTCCCCACAAAGTCTGAAGCGCCTCCGTTCAGGTTTATCTTTACGTGGGATTTTTAAAATGTCTAATCCCTGTGGGTAAAAATGGACTCACGTGTGAACTCAAAACAGAAACAAACCAGAGACACTAGAACCCACTGGGCCGCCTGAGCTCATCACGACACAGCGCCGCGCCCCATCAGCACTGCGCTCTCTGTGGAGCTGGTGTCAACGCTTTCCGTGTGTTTTAAATTAACTCGATTTCCATTCTCCCATTAGTTTAATTTTCTTTTCTTATGTTTAGATGCTAATAATTCTTTGATCATCAACGTTTTTAAGCTGGTTTATTTACTCGTTTTTCTTGTGCTAAACAAAATGAAAAGCAAGTTCTTGTATATGGCACTTCAGTTTTCTGACAGCCACCACCCACCATGGCTGCCGCTGGCCAAGCCCGTACCAGTCCCTGGCACTTTCTACGCACTGGACATTCGGCCCTCGGCCAGCTGGGTGACAGGGAGCAGGCAGGACCACATTTTACAGATGGGCTGTGGGCCCAGGCAGCCCAGCGAGGAGTCGGTGCCATCTTGTTCCAAACCTAGCTGCTGTCCACGGGGTGGGTGGGGACTGGCAGGGGGACCTGGGTCACCTCTGGGGGCAGAGCAGGGGCTGCTTCTCCTGTGTCGCGTGGCGCCCATGGCTTTGGGCCCCCAGGCCTCCTGCGCTGGGTGGTGGTTCCATGAGCCGCGGCCTGGAACTGAGTGTCAGGGTCATCAGAAGGGTAGCCGGGGAGCCTGCGTTTCTAGCGAGTTCTCGGAGGGGCTGATGTTCTGTTGGGGCACCCCCAGGACCCCGGCTCTGTCCCCTCGCACTGACCCGGGCTTGTTCCCTCCGCAGTTCGTGTGTGTTGGGGGCAGCCCTTCCCGGATGCAGGCCTTCATCGAATACGTGTCCTCCGAGCTGGGCCTCGGCCGGCCGGGTGAGGACCATCCCAACATCTGCGTGGGGACCGACCGCTACGCCATGTTCAAAGCGGGGCCAGTGCTGTCCGTCAGTGTGAGTACCTGCCCCGGGCCAGTCCTCGGCTCCGCGGACTCCCCAAGACGACCCGGTCCCCTCGACAGCCGTTCGTGTCAGGCTGGGGTTAGGGGAGCCCGCACTTGGGCTGCAGAGAGGAGAGACCACACACTCACGGGGCACACGTGGGGACACTCCCAGCTGTGTGCTCACGGAGACGGTGTCAGGCCGGAGGCCCAGGAGGAGGTGCCTGGACAGGGCGGCGAGGTGAGGCCTGCGCCACCTTGCAGTGAGGTCCCCACATGCGCGCGGCTTAGCAGTGAGGGGCACGCGGATGTCCGCCGTCCCACCAGAGGCGCCTCTGTGTTGGGCGTCCGTCGTAGGCCGCGGTGTAAATGACAAGCTCCATAGTTAGGGTGTCCCTGTGCCTACACGAGCACCCCTGTTCAGCGCCACAGAATTCACGGACGCGCTTCCCATGTGCAGGACACCGTGGCAGACACATTCCCAAAGGGGCGCGATGCCTTAGTAGCAGCGCCCGCTGGGATGGGGGCGCCGGAAGGGGCTGTAGGGAGGGCGGAGGGCGGGGAGACGGAGGACGTGGCGCAGAACCGAGGACGCATCCCGTCCGTCGCGCTGAGCCACCACCAGTCGGTTCAGCCGGAGCGGAGAGCGCAGGAAGAGGAGGCGGGAAACGCAGCGGGCGTGGGCGGCGGGCACCTGCGCGGGCACCTGCGCCGGCCTCTGCGCGGGCGTCCGGGGCCTCAGCTTGCGTCAGGTGCGCCAGGGGTCGGACAGCTCAGCGCAGCGTCAGAAACGGTGTCCGAGTCCCCGTTCGAGTCCCGCTGGAGCGCCCTCCCCTCCCCCAGCGAGGCGCCCGCAGACGCCCACGCATAACGCCGGTTTCCTGCCCGTTCCAGCACGGCATGGGCATCCCCTCCATCGCCATCATGCTGCACGAGCTCCTCAAGCTGCTGTACCACGCCCGCTGCTCCGGGGTCACGGTCATCCGCATCGGCACCTCTGGAGGGATAGGTGAGGTGCGGCGGGGCCTCGCGTGGGCGAGGACCGGGCCCTGCCGGTCCGGGACGCTCATGGACGGGGCGTCGAAGGAGCTTGTGTTCTTAGTTTTCGGCCCAGCCCGTTCTCCTAACCTGCACCCCAGAAACAGGCCCAGAAGGGCGCCCCGCGAGCCTTCCCGCGTGCTCGCTCCTCCGGGCCTCCCGCCCCGCCCCCGCCTTCTCGGCCTCTGTCCCCGGCTCGCCTCCCTCCCTGTTCCTGCAAAGCCTCGGAGCAGCTCGTGAGAAAACCCTCAGCCCAGCCACAGCGGGCAGAGTGAGAGGGAGCACGGGGTTCGGTGTCCCCAAGCTGCCCGAAGAGGGCTCCGTCCTCAGCATTTGTTCGACAGCCACAGAGATCGCGAAGAATGGGGCGCAGTGGGGAGCGAACGCTGGGCGTCGCGTCGCGCTTTCAGCGAAGCTGTCAGGCGACTTCGCCTTACGCAGGTCGTGCCCCTGGCGCCCCAAGTCTGCGCCAGCCTTTGCGCTGTGAACCGGGTTCTGCGGGGTTCCCGGCCCGCCCGTGCGCGCGCACGCGGGTGCTTCCCGCGGCTCCTGGGTTCAGGGTAATGCTAGACTTTAGGTTGTCCGCCGGGGGCTGGGGGGTGCTGCGGCCCTCAGAGCTTCCGCACACATCACCTCACGTTTCTTTCTCATTATTAGACAGAGTGGTATGAAAATCAGTTTGCAGATGGTAATTGCATTTAAAGTTGTTCCTGGGAAACAGCCGTGACCACGAGCCACCTGGTCCTGCACCCGTCACTGTGGTGCCATCCACCGGACAGGCACAGCCGTGCGCCCGCGCCCTGTCCGCCCTGAGCTCCGCAGCTCGGCGCTGAGTCCTGGCCTCGCAGGGGGTTTGGAATGGACCAGAGAGAGCTGGGGAGGGTGAGGCTAGCGTCCGAGTCCCCGGAAACTGCCCCGCGAAGGTGGACAGTCAATGAGGGAGCCAGACCCCCGGCCCCTGGACTACAGTGGTGACAGAGCGTGACACGGTGTCCCCGCAGAGCTCCAGGTGGGAGGCTGGCATGGGCACCCTCTGGAGAAGCAGCAGCACAGGGCAGCCATGGGGCGTCCGACCGCCGTGGGAACGGAATCCCAGCACAGCTCCGGCCGGGGACAGTGCGGAGTCTGTGTGAGGGACACCGGGAGGTGCTCACTCACGCCGAGATCCGTGGGGCTTGACTTCATGAAAGCCGTCAGCCCGAGCTGTCTTCTAGGCACACTCTCTGGGGAGAACCGCTCAGGGGACCAGGGAGAGGGGTCCGGGCAGACATCCAGGAGCAGGGGAGCAGGACCGCGGGGCGTTAGCGACCTTCGCGTTCTTTAATGCCCCGTGGAAACAGCCGGCGTGGGCGCGCTGGAGCACACCTCCCGACTTCCTCCTTCCTGAATGTTCAGGAAGACCAATTTCACACTAAAATAAGCATCAGGAGGGGCTCGTGGTCAAATCACGTGCAAAGCCAGATAAGATTAAGAATAGGGGCAGAATAATGTCTCTGCACACAGGGACACGGCCTAGGATGCTCTGCCCGGAAAACCTTCAGGCTGGACCTGGAAGGTCATCACCCCAGAGGAAGATGGGTGGTCAGTGGCCAGTCGCCGTCCGAGCTGGGATTGGGGTGCACGGGGGTTCATATGCTGTTCTTGTCTACTTTTGTAATTTCTTAAAATCTTAAATAGTGAAAAGGCACAAAACAGGGACCAGGTACACCCGCGGTGGTGATCGCTGGCGCCACTTAAACAGCGCAGTGACCGGGAGCCACGCGGCACCGGAGGGCGGGTCCTGGCTCTTTCTCCTTTGCTCTCTCCCCTGCCCTCCCATACCTTCCGCGCCGCTTCCCGCCTCTCACCTTTGGAGCAGAGACGCTGGCCTCGGAGCGAGGGCGCCGCCGGTCCCTTTCAGAGCTAGTGGGCTGCAGTATCTCCGGGCTCCTGATTTTCTGCGCGTGCTTGGCTCCGCCCCCCGCCGCCCCAGGTGGCTGTGACACCCGCCTCTCCTGCAGGTCTGGAGCCGGGCTCCGTGGTCATCACGCGGCGGGCGGTGGACGCCCGCTTCCGGCCGGAGTTCGAGCAGGTGGTCCTGGGCGAGCGGGTGGTCCGCAGCACGGAGCTGGATGAGCCGCTGACGCGCGAGCTGCTGCAGTGCTCCGCGGACCTGCGCGAGTTCGGCACGGTGGTGGGCGACACCATGTGCACCTTGGACTTCTACGAAGGTGGGAGTGGCGGCCGGCCCGCAGGGTCCCCGCGCCGCCCTTCCCACGTCGGTGTGGGCGCTGCGCTCTGCTTTCCGCCGAGTGCGCGGTTTGGGCTCCAGGGCGCGTGGGCTGCAGGGGTGGAGAGCGCCCTGTGTCCTGGTGGGTGGCACGGCGGGCGGTGACTGGGTGCATGCGGTCAGCACCCACGCCAACGTGGGCATGTCGCCCTTTGTCTTCAGGGCAAGGCCGTCTGGACGGCGCTCTGTGCTCCTACACCGAGAGGGACAAGCAGGAGTACCTGCGGGCGGCCCACGCGGCTGGCGTCCGGAACATCGAGATGGAGTCCTCCGTGTTTGCAGCCATGTGCCGTGCCTGTGGCCTCCGAGGTAGGTGGCACTTGGCCTCACCCCTCTTCCCACACCCAGCCTGGTCACCCTCTCTGGGTCCCTCCCCTCCCCCCACCTCAGTGTCTGCCTTCCTCAAGGCCCTGTCCCCAAGGCCTGCTCTGGACCAGGTGGCATTGCGCACCCCCGTGCTCAGACTTCCTTTGACTGTCACGTGGCCAAATGCAGGATTCTCGGTGGCTGCAGGACTCTCGGGCTGCCAGGGGAGCTGGGAAAGATGACCAGAGGCCACCAGGTGGGCTCAGGTGCTGCAGGCAGTAAGGCTGCCACCCGCCCTGCAGTGAATCTGGCTTTCAGAGCTCTGTGGATTTCTAAATTGGGATTAATCCACCCCAAGTTCCTAGCCACCCAGCAAGGTCCTGCTCTGCTTTCCAGGATGCCGGCCTCCCCGTCATTGTCCCTGGCCCTTCAAGGCCGAGCAGGCCCACGGCTGATCCTGGAAGCAAAAGCCGGGGAGAATACAGCGAGGCCAGGGCAGGGTGGCGTAAGGCGGAGGGGCCTTCCAAGCCCTTCCGCGGTCTCCATCTGTCAACGTGCCTGTTGGTCACCACGGTGGCCCTTCCTCTGAGGGGATAGCAGAGGTGACGCCTCTGGTCTGTGAACTAAGCCACAGGTGCAGCGCTTTGCCCTGACGTGGTCTTTGCTCTTTGCAGCGGCCGTGGTGTGTGTCACCCTCCTTGACCGTCTGGAAGGGGACCAGATCAGCAGCCCCCGCGAGGTGCTGGCTGAGTTCCAGAAGCGGCCGCAGCGGCTGGTGGGCCACTTCATCAAGAAGTGCCTCGCAGTGGCTTGAAGGGAGACAAGTGGCCATCACTGCTGCAAATAAAACCATCGCCCCGAGCCCCTTCCGCGTGACGCGTGCACACGGCACATGAGCCTTGGGGACGGGCGCGTCTCGGGGGCGAGGAGCCCCCCACTCGCTACGCGGGGTTCGCTGGCTGGGCTGCTTGGGGGCGTTTTCAGTGTCGTTCTGATTTGGGTTTTCCTTAACAGCGTTTCCCGGAAAAATGAAATATTCCTAGTGAAAAATGTCAGACCTTTACGTTCTAATGGTGGTTAGATTTACTTCACTAAATGAGAAATCCAGTTATAGTGCCAGGAAACCCGTTTCCTGATGCGTTTTGGAGTGGTGTGCATCACGTGTAACGAGAGACCAGCGAGAACCAGAGAAGCAGACACAGGACTATGAGAAATAAGTGCACACGTGGACACGTATGTGCAGTTAAAGTGCGTGGTCCACTTGTGTGTGAGCTTGGGGGGGCTGTGTGGGTCAAACGCGCCGGTCACGTGTCAGCAGGCCGCTGGGGAGCCAGCCGCGTGTGCGGGACTGGCTGTGGCCATGCTGGATTTTCGAGTGTGCAGCAGATTGGTGGCTGTGTGTATTGTCCCCGAGTCAGCAGTACGTACGCACAGTTCCTAAGTTACAACCAGCCACGTTCCGGAACCTTCCACGTGCGCCCAGTGACACTGCCATAATTACCCTCTGTTCGCCCTGTGGTGGGCGGACGAGCTGGGTCCCAGCTCACTGCACCCCACGCTGCCCCTCAGGCTGCACTGCCAGCCTCCGGGCACCTCGGCCTCCTCCGGGGCGGGTCACCGAGAGTCCGGCTGGGAGATGAGGGTGGGTGGAGGGGCGAATCCAGGGTGTCCCCTCCTGTCTAGAGGAGTCGGGTGTCCCAGGCCCTCTCAGCCTGGGGTGGGGGGGCGGTCTTGGGGAGTCTCCGACTTCTGGGTTGACCAGTTGACTTCTCTGCTGTGGCAATGTGGCTGATTCTGGTGTTGGACTGTGTTTTAAACGTGAGCCGTGTTTCCCACTCGTGCACGGAGGTGTGGGTCCCGCAGCTCGGCTCTGCGTGGCAGCTGTGTGACTTTGGGGCACAGGGAAGTGTAAGGGCTCTGGTGTTGGTGTGTGTGGTTCACAGACTCTTCCAAAAGCTCCTTCGCTGACATTCTGAGTCGCCCCAGCTGAGGGTGGGTGGGTCACTCAGGAAGTACTGAACCCTGCACCCTCAAATGCTCAAACAGCCCGTCCTCCCTGCCCCTGCTCACTGCTGGAAGCAGTGGTGTGGCAGTTGAACCCCGAAGTTTCCTTGGGCTCCCTCCAGTGGCCACTTGCTGCACCCTGTATCAGAGGCTGCCCAAGAGGGAGCCCCCATGGAGGCTGGTGGTGGCTGTCCACTTATAACCCCAGCACAAGGTCCTCCCCCCCAACCCCCCACCTCCCGTAAGTGTGGCTACTGAGGTCCCCTGCCACTGCCCAGGAGGACATCTGGTGAGCGAGGGAGGATGCAGACACTGGGCAATTGACAGCATTTAAGCGGAAGAGGGTGTTGCTACCAGCAGAGAAGGGCTGGGTCCCGCAGGGACGTCCTAGAACCCGCACGCTGGCAGCTTCCTCTGGGCGAGGCACAGGGAACCAGGCTCCCACAGGTGACAGTTTCCAGGGATGCTCCCAGTGGGCCTGTGCTGCCCTCTGCTGGCCCTGAGCGGGAGGGCATGCCACTTCTGCCAGTGCCTTCTGGGTGTGTGGGGGGCTCTTCCTGGCATCACAGGGTGTGTGAGGCTGCCTGATGGCCTGTGGGGGCTGGACAGTGCCCGTCACAGGGACCGGCTGCTGAACAGTGTCTCGTTCTGATGGGGTGAAGATAACAATCACACGACAACTGAACTGGGACTGGTTTGGTTACCAAGATGACTCTGGAGCTGACCTTGAAAACGTCCTCGAACAAGAGTTACCTGAATTTCTCCGAAAGGCCCCTCCCTCACCCTACACGGCCACCCCACCGATTTTCTGGTCCGGTCCGCGTCTGCTTCTATTTCCGGTGCTGACGGTGATGTGACCCCTCTGAGCAGGGTCGGACAGCTCTGACACGGTCCACTCCCAGTGCTTCATGAGTCAGAACTGGGGACGTGACTGGGTTTGTTCGGTTTCCGCTACCTCCCGAGCCTTCCTCTCGCTGTCGGCGGCAGGGAAGAGCGTGCTGGAGCCTTGCCCAGCGGTGATTGCTGTCCAGCGCCTTGTGCCTGGGGGATGAGGAGGTCCTGATGGGCCAGGTGTCCCAGCCCTTATAGGCGAAGCCACCGGGCGGTCTGCGGTAGTGTGGCCTCCTCCTGCTGACCCTCTCTGCCCCGCTGGGTCACCGCTGATGATGGTGCCACCTGGCCAGAGGCAGGGAGGATGACGGCTTCTTTTTGTCAGTGGCATAGGGACGATGAGATGCTTCAGAGGAGTCACTAGGTGCCTCTCACACCGCGGTCTCTAATGGTGAAAGCACTAACCCAGGCCAGGCGTCCTTCGGGAGTTCTTCGCCTGGGCCCTGGGCGGGGAGGAGGGACCGGCGTTTCCGGGTCGGTCCGAGTCCGCGAGCCTCAGGTGCCGGGTTCGGGGTTTAAAGCGGCTCCGTCTGTCTGTTCAGTCGCACGAACTTCTCTCTACCGTGCGGCCGGGTCATCTCTTTCCTGTTTCACGGGTGAGGACTCTGGTCCCGGACGGGGCCCTGCCCAGGGTCGCAAGGCCACTGTCAGATTAGGTCTGGGTCTTTCCGTTCTGCATGACCCGTCAGGAGCACCCCGAGCCGACGGCGACCAGTCGTGGTGTGGGTGGCCGCTTTTCCCAGCAAGTTTTCCTGCCGGGTGTTGATGTTCTTGACTAATAAGCTGCTTTCCATCCACCTTTTGTGGGGGCCCATGTGGAAGACGCTCACCCCAAGAAAGATGGGGTTTGCCGAGGGTCGCCTGCGGACCTCGCATTTGCAAGACCCAGGTTACCCGCTTCAAGGTCTAAGTCGCCCGCCCCTCGCCCACCCCCTCAGGAAGCACTGGGGACCCGACAGGGTTGTCACGGGCGTTGAAGGGCCAGCCTGGCGGAGCCCACAGCTGCCCTCCCGACTGCTCCCACCTGGGGCATTTTACACCTTAAAGCGAGTGGTGACCCGCAGGGAACACTGCATGGGAGAGAGCCGATGTAGACACGGCTAAACGTACGCAGAGAGGGACACAGCCTCAAAGGAGACACAGGGGAGGGTGGGGGAGCGTGGGGGGGCGGTGGTGGGGGACGGTGGCCGGGAGGCAGTGCTGAGGGCCTCCAGGGGCCTCTGCAGGAAACAGCTCCAGACTCCTGGGGCAGAGGGCCCTCAGCACGACGTTCACGGTGATGGAAGTGTAGGACCTTAGCTGAGGCCTCAGGACCTTAATTTAATGGCAATCAGAGCCAAAGCCCGTGGTCTCAGGATTTGTGTCACAATGATTGCTTGTGGGGCTCTGGATCCTGTTCCCTGGGAGAAACAGCTGTGTGAATTGGTTGTTGTCCTGGACTCTCCCCGGGGCAGGTACCTGCACAGGTCAAGTTCCAGCTGGAGCTGGAGAAGCAAGGGGAGGGGACACCCCGCCAGTCTCTTCTGAGACCGTGCTGCTCATTGGCACCAGGTGACCGCCGTGTGGGAGACTCCTACACGCTTAAACAGGTCTCTGCACCCAGAAGGCCGTCGAACTTTCCGGCTGCCAAGGCGGGTTGAGACCTGAGACCCCCTGTAGGTGACGTAGTGAACGGTTGTAGGGAAAAGCTTGGCGCGAACTTGGAGGAAGGTCATTGGATCTCGTGTAAGAAAAATCCGCTCTGTGCAAAGCCCGTTAAAAGCAATGCAGCCCTAGCTCGGGTCCCCAGAACGCTAGTGTAAGTGGCAGGGCCACATCTGCAGGGTACACAGGCGGTGGCGGTGAGCGGGGCGGGGTGAGGGCGCAGGCCCGGGCACGCGCTGGAGGGGCCCTGTGACAGCTTTCTTCTGTCTCTGCTTTCTCTGTGCAGTGCTAGCGTCAGCGTTCACGTCTGCAAAAGGAAACCGTCGAACAAAGCCTTCAAGGCTGCATGACGAAGGGGTCCGCGGAGCCACCTCCGAGCCAGGGAAGGACTGGGTTCCGGGGCGTCAGGCTGAGCCCCCGCGGCAGGGCGGGCGGAGGAGGCAACAGGTCGCCATCCAGTGGAGTAGGCACCCCCATCCCCAGGGCCCCCGGAGGCGGGGCTGTGGTTCTTGGGGTCGTCGGCCCCTCGCTGCCCAGACCCCTGAGGACGGGGACCCCTCAGCCCTTACCTCGAATTCTGGGACGGCATTCGGTTCTGCGGCCCTTCGCGTCCAAAGCAGAACCAGGCTCTCCAGCCCGGAGCAGACAGGAGCGATGCTCTATGTTTTCACTCGGAGAAGCCGAAGTCGATTCCAGCAGAGGGGCCGGGAGCAGGACGGAGGCCTCGGGCTGCCCGGGGGCCGGAGGGGGCCCCCCCGCTTACACCCTCGCGCCCGCCGGGCGCCTGGGCGCCTGGGCCGTCAACGTCGGGAACCGATGTTTGAGGGTTTGTTTTGAATTCTGTGAGCTAAGTGGGCACCGGACAGCGTCACAATATGAAACCACGTGTTTCTGCCCATTTATTGTCTTTTGAACAAATACCCTTAGATAGAAGTTGGAAAGTGGTTTCTAATTAGAGTGAGAAGAGGGACTAATTCGGATTCATGAGAAATTATTGAAATGAGCAAAATATAATTTGGGTGCAGAGGAAGTAAGTTATTTAAATTACCCACAAGGTTATTTTCCTCAAGACTTATAAATTACAATTAAATAAGAAACATTGAGGTCAGGAAAGCTCTTTAAACATAAAACTTCTAATTGCTCATTGTGCCTGATTTTCCTAAGGCTTTTAAACAGAGACAAAGAGATAGTTCCATCAAATCTCTGAATAATTCACATTGTAATTCACATTGTAACCGTCAGGCTGCATTACCATAGCCTTTCAGCCGAGGCCCAGTGCCTGCAGGACAACCTGCCACGGTCAAGAGCACAGCATGCTCACCTGAGGGAGGCTGACAGGTGAGTTACCTGTGGCGGGGGCGGGGGGCCGCTGGTTTCGGCCCGGAGGGCCTTCCCTCGCCAGACGTGCTGCCCACAGCCACCTCTCTGAGGGAGGATCACACTGGGTGGCCGTCAGGTGGATGGATGGAGGCCGGGGTGAGGGCGGCAGAGACCAGACTCTGGGGACAAGTCCCGTGACCAGTTATGACGCCAAGTGCTATTTTTATGAACCGATACGAGACCACGTAGCACAAAGGGCCAGCTCTGATTCGCAAGGACGGAGGCGTGAGGCGGGCAGCCGCCCTGCACAGGCCGCCACGGGGCTGGTCCGTGTGGAGTGACTGGCCGACCTCTCGGGCAACGGCAGCCGCAGGGCTTAGCCCGGAAAGTTCCACGGCCGCGACCTTCGCACAGGCCCGTGTGCTGCCTCCATGGGCTCGGCGTCTCCCAGCCCCGGATCTGGGTGCAGAGCAGGCACCTCGGCCCCCCTCGTACCCTCGGAACTTGCTTCCTCGGCCGCCGGAGCCTGTGCTGCAGGCCGGGGGCTTCACCGGCAGATGTGGACGTCCCCACAGCTCCCCACAGCCCCGAGGCTGCCCGTCCAAGGTCAAAGGGTCAGCAGGGTCTGTTTCCTGGCGGATGAAATCAAGCACGTGCAAGAAACGGGGCGCTACGTAATAAAAGGGGAAAGCCCCGTGGTGGGGGGTTTTCCCAACACCGGAGTTTAAAAAACAGAAAGCCAGTCCCGTGATGAGAAGGGTCGTGTCACCTGCAGGGGACGCGGGCAGCTCCTTCGAGGCGGCGAGGCCCCAGCAGAGCCACGAGCTGGGCCCCCGCGCCAGGGAGAGGCCCCCACACGGGACACGCACACAGAACGACACGCGGCAATGGCGTTCTCGTGAAGACAGGCTCACAGGGCGGCTGAGGCAGCTCCTCGGCTGAAGCCCGCGCCCCGTTTCCTGTCGCGAAGGCGGCCGCTGGAGCACGCGTAGCTGTGTCGGTGGCTTCGTGACACGGAGACCTCGGACCAGCCGACCGGCCTCTCTCTGACCACAGCTGGGGGGCCGGGGGGGGGGATCCACAGGAAGCCGGAGCCTCGGCCCGGCACGAGGGGCAACGGCCGCCAGGCGGAGTCCATCGCGCCCACGGAGAGGCAGACACGCGGGCATCGGCCAGCGCCCGGGGCCGCCCGCGGGCTCGCAGACCCCGCCGGCCTCTCACACGGAGCCCAGCGCCCGGAGGCTGCTCGCCGAGTTGGCCAGCAGGGTCAGCAGGACCGGGCCCGGGCGGCCTGCCCTGCTGGCTGCACCCCTCCCGCTCCCTGACCACGGCCTCAGCCCTTCGGGGGACACAGTAAAGCGGGCGCGTGGGGGGTACGACAGCTCAGCGACCTTGACCTTGAACCCCCGTTGTTTCATCCCCTGAGACCAACACTGCCCCCACCTCCCTTCCGTCCCCTCGCTGTGATGGGACCTCCGAAATGGAGACTGGCGAATCAGTGTGACAGACAGACACAGACGGACGGACAGACGGACAGACGGACGGCCGAGGCTCTGGGACAGAGGGTTCACCCCCGCCCCTGGCAGCATCGGGCACAGGGGTGAGAGCCCGCGTCCCCTGTAGGAAGTAACCGTGCGCCCTGGGAAAGGCCCGGCCGCCTCCCGTAACCCAATCCCCACCTGGACGGCGGTGAGGGGGGGCGGTTTCCAGCACACGCCCAGGACGCACGCTCGGGGCCACCTTCTCGCAGCCAGCCACCCAGCTTGTTGGGGGTGACGAGCACCCCGGCCTCGCCCAGCCCTAGGCTTTCGCCCGGATAAAAGCCGGGCTGCGGGCGGCTTCCGGACCAGCGGGAGGCCATGGGGCCGGCAGCGGGGCAGTTCCGCGCCCTGCTCTGGAAGAACGGGCTCTGCAGACTCAGGACCCCGGTGAGTGCGGCTGCCCGGCCGGCTGCTGCCCGCGGGGGTGGCGGGGACAGGAGGCCTGGTCCAGCCAAGTGTCTGATCCCTCAGGACTGTCGAAAAGTCCAGGCCGGGACATCCATCTGAAAAGGGCTCATTTAGAAAACTCTAAAAAAGTAGGTGAAATTTGAGCTATAACTAGTGTTTTGGGGCATCTCGTAAAATCTAAGCTGTGAATCCTCCGGTCGAGGGGACAGAAACACAATTAATGCATAAATAGTGAGTGCGGGGCCCCCCCAGAGGGAGCCGCCGCGGTCTGTGTCTCCGGGGCTGTGGTGACGCGTGACTCTGTGTCCCCAGGGCTGCGGTGACGCGTGACTCTGTGTCCCCGGGGCTGCGGTGACGCGTGACTCTGTGTTCTCTTGCATCGAACCATTAGTTCACAGGCTCTGGAACTGTATTCAGAGGACGTTGCCAGGCCCTGGTGCGTGGTGGGAACGGCTCAAACCGAAGCGGGGGAACCGCCCTGGGGTCGCCCTGTGGGCGTGCGTGCCGGTGGGGTCGGAAGCCGAGGCTGCCGCTGTGGACACACTGCCTTTGTTTCTGAGTCTGCCGGGCGAACAGCACCACGTGGACGCAGCGGGCAGTGGCGCGGGCCTGCGGGACGCCCGCGTGGCCTCCGTCGCCAAGGCCCAGCGCGGCGTGCGGGGCTCTGCGGACCAGGGCGTCGGTGAGAAACAAGTGGCGACTTCGAATCCCATTTTGCTGCATTCACATCCAAAATATTCTCTTTCCTCCCTGCAACAAGGGCAGCGTTAAGGGGGCGTTTTCTTTCCCGCAGAGGGTCGGGAGGGGTCGGGTCGGCTGTGGCTGGAAGTCTGATCGCGCCCGGCGTCCAGTCAGGAGCCGAAGCTTCTGGCCCGACCGGCCGGTGCCTCAGGGTCTGAGTTTCACGACCGGCGTGGGCTCCACCGACGTCGCGTTGGCTCTGGGAGCTGAGCCCGTTGGCCCGTGAGCGAACGTTATGGGGGAGCCGGTTTCCCGGGCCCCGCTGCCCGCTTTTATTCATGGCTCGCTGAAACCCCAGACGCCTCCGTCTCCCCTTCGCTGGCAACGCTCGCGTGGTTTCAACGTGTTCGCGGTCGTTAATGCTCCTGGTCGAGCATGCGCGTCAGACACACAGCGTTCGTCGTCGACTCGGTGGCCGCTTGTTTACGTGGCGACCCCTGCCCGTCCCTCTTTGCCTGATGTTCTCTCTGGCATCTGTCACTGCTCCCGCAGGGGCACGTGCTCGCGTTGTTGTGTCCAGAATAACCAGACCCAACTTGAGTGCTCTTAACCAGGAGACAGTTTATTAGCCGGCGGCTGTCCTTGCAAAGGAGCAGCCTCGAAATGCCAAGATACAAGGTTTTTAAGCCCCAAATCCCATTCCTCATTCTGTCTTAAACACAAAGGTCCACTACCTGTCAACCCACTGGTCAGGTGTGCAAGCGGGAAGTACAGAAGCAGAAAGCTTGTGTTAGAATGTTATGTTCCTATGGGTGATTGCCTATGTTCCCATGGGCGATAGCCAGTGTTCCCATGGGCGATGGCCAAACAGTAATTTTCAGCTTATATACAATTGATTATTTTTCATGCCACGCAAGCAAGCAGGGTTACACAGGCTAAAATTGGCAGTTAGCGTATGAGCTCATTGTTACAAGTTTCATGATTAACAGAATGTGGTTAGGGGTTCCAGAAACTAGGCCTAAGTTATAGACTTCTTTTGTCCAGTTTCAGGTTTTAATTATTCTTTAACCCTTTCATATTTCAGCGGGCTATTACAGCGTCAGGCTGACAGGCCCGCGGAGCGGGTGCTCTTTCTGATTTGTTCGCCATCGTCCCCCGCAGCAGCCAGCGCAGCGCCCGGCACCCAGAGGTGTCCGACAGCAGGGGTCGCTGAGCGCGAGGGGAGATGGGGGCCGCCCTGTCGCATCTCTGCTCCGTGCTCTGTGCTGGGAGGGCCAGGCCGACGTGCCCGCCCTCGGGGAGCTGGGGCTGGGGACAGGGAGAGGCCACGGAGTGCACGCGGGCGGGTGGCAAGTCGGCTTCTGAGGACACCCCCGCAGGCGTCCACGCACCTGGTGATGCTGGCACAAGGTCGCGCATCACAGCAAGACAGGAGAGACTACGCGAGGGGCTTGGCCCGAGACGGGGCAGCCGGCTGGACGGCCACCTCCGGCTCTGCCACCCCCGGCTCCCCGAGTCGGCTGATTCGTGTTTTTGAATTTAGTTTTCATAATGGTTGACATGCAACACTCCGTTAGCTTCAGGCGTCCTGCGTAGTGCTTAGACATTCGGGTACCTTACAAGGTGACCCCCGATCCGTCCCGTCGCCGCCTGGCACCACCCCGACTGTCATCCCTGTGACCTTACGTCCCGTGACTGTTTTATAACTGACAATTTGTCCTTAATCCCTTTCGCTTGGTTTTTCTCCCTACGAAATGAGATGATTTGTGATGAAGGAATGAGTGAGCGTGTGTCACCGCCTGTGTCACCGCCTGGCCGGCGAGCGGGCGCCGCGTTCTTATTTGGACCAAGTACGGAGACGGAGGAAATGGGTGGCCTGTGACATGGCAGGGGGACAGCCCCGTGGAGCGTGAGGAGGGAGAGAGGAGGCTGCAGCTTGCTCGATGGGGCTGAGCGGAGCCCGGGGGGTGAATGCGAGCGTCGCGTCTCCTCCTGTGATGGCCCCCGCCAGCGGCCTGCAGGGCCACCTGCGGCTCACGGCTCCCTCCCGTCCCGTGAGCGTCCTGTGTCCGGTCTGTGTCGGCCTGGCAGCTTCCTGCCCACGGAGATGGGGCCTGGACGCAGGGTCGGGATAAACAATGCGGCCGAGGGATTAAACGGCCTCAAAGAGATGTTTATTTAGTGAGTGACTGGGCACCGTTTGTAAGGTGAGCATGCTACTGAAGGGAACTCGTCTGTTTCTATGTACTTAACAAGCTCATTTGATTATATCTTAGTGTCATAGTTCCTTTATGAAGTGTTTACTGTGGACATTTCTAACAGAAAAATAAAAAGGAGCGTACGCGATGGATGCCCAGGACACGCGCCGCCCGTCCCCACACTCGGCTCTGCGGGCGGTCGAAATGCCGCTCTTCTCGGAAAAACATCAGTTTGAACAGAAAACTATTTCTGTGATGATTTTCATGCCACTTACTGTTTGCATCTCGATGTACGGTTATTGCACACACAGCACCGTAACCGTGAAGACAATGTCGACGCTCGTCTGAAGTGTCGTCGCCTCGCGCGGCGGCTCCCCCCGCTCTCTGGCTGCCATCGGGCGTGCAGACGCGCTGTTCCGGCCCAATTAAAGTCGTAGCCCTGGGGCTGGGTTTCCGGTCAGGTGCGGACGCCCGCGTGTGGGCGCGTCTGCGAGCCAGGCTTCCGCACGCACGCACGGCGTGCTCGTTTCGTGTTCTACCCGGCTGCAAACCCGCCCGCCTCGGGCTCTCGTCGGAGCAGGTGACCACCACGGGCGACGAGGAGGCGACTGAGCCGGGAGCCTGCTGCTGCGGGGCCTCCCGCCCGGCAGCCTTCGGGCCTCACGCTGGAGGCAGGAGCGGAGCCAGGCCCCAGCCCCCTCCCTTCGCGGAGGTGGCCGTCCTCGGGTGGCGGTCCCTGTCCCCTGCATCTTGTAGCTGAAGGCCTCCTCTCTGTCCCCTCCTGCCCCCGCTGGACGGGGCTGATTCCTTGCACATGGTGTCACCCACCACCGTGCTGAGCTCGCTCAGGTCCTTGCCTGTTAATGAAGCTCGTGCAGGCCTCTGGGTCTGACGGACTTCTACTGGGGACTCGGCTAGGGGACGGGGTCGGAGCTGGGTCTAATGCAAGGACGTCATTGTCCTGAAGACCCGTGGTCCCCTCCACAAACCTCTGCCGGCCACCGTCTTACTAGGAACGAAATTCTGACTGGCGCCACCACGCCCCAGGCCCCTCGCACACACAAACTGTTGTCCTTGCTTTAAAAGGCCACACGGAGGGTGAAACGCACACTTCCTCCTAGGCACAGGCACAGATTATGGGGTCTTCACCGGGGCTTCTGGCCTGGCTCCCAGGAGGCCCCCGAGGCTGTCTCAGCTGCACACCGGGGGGCCCGCCACTCAACACAAGGCCAAGACCCAGCCTCATCTTCCCCGGAGGACCCCAGTGAGCCCGCCGGACCCAGGCTGCCTCTCACACTTCCTGTCTACACCCCACCTTAGGGCCTGGTCCTTAAAACCCATCTGGGAAGCTAATTTTGTTTTCTTAAGCCTACAGAGAGCAAATTCTCAAGCCAAGCTCCAACTCCGTCAAACCCCGGAGCTTGTGTGCATGCGTGTGAATCATCCTTTTATAAAACAAAAATCACACATTTTTTTGAGATTTTGGTCCACCACTGAATCCGCGCGCTGAAAACCTAATTCGATGTTAAAGAAGAATTTCCTTTGGAAGCAATTAACGGGTTGGCCATGATTTCTGTATTTTTCTGAAACTGCAAAAGATGATCGATGTCGAGCCCCAGAAGCCAAGCGGCTCTCATTTCTTTCGGAAATTGCTTAGGTCTTAGAGGCTGAGTTTTGCTGGTTTTGTATAATGGTAAGTTGTCACCTATTTGCTGCCAGATCTGCTCTACAGGTGCACTAAGGTCGTGAGTTGGAATTGGGAGGTCAAAGGTCAGGAGCCTGCGAGCTCTGATCTGCGGGTCGGAGGGAACCTGACGAGATGGGCCAGGCTGCTGGGGGCCGGCGAGAAACCGCCTCGTAAAAAGGCGCCGGCTCACGCGGACGGCGGTGCCGCGGACGCCGGCATCTCCGTGCGCTTCTCCTGACCGCCGTCCATTTCGAATTCAGAACCAGGGGAGATTTCTCTCCCCTCGTGCTTTTCAGAGGGTTCAGCGGTCGGCTTGTAAATAGAAAACATTTTTTTAGGTTTAATTAGAGTTTGACTTTTATTTCGATATCTTCAGAGAAACTTCCCAGTTATAAGATGTAGAGTTTTACTTTTTTAATGATGTTGTTTCCATTTGAAATTGAAGATGCAAATTGCCATTGATTTTATGAATGGACCGATAAATAGTCATAATTTCACAGTTACAGCTGATTATTGTCATTTAGTCTCGAAGGTCCTTTAAATCATGGCGGTCTTTATGTATAGAAGAAACACACAGATGCTATAAATAAAAAGATTGATAAACGGATTGTATAAAAGATTTAGACAGTAAAACAGCAAATAAAAAATTGGAAAAAACATTTGCAATATCTGAAGCAGCAAAAGCCCGAGTTCTTTAAAAACAAAACAATAAAACAGGAAACGATGATTTACAAAACAGTAAAAAATTCAATAGAAAAATGAGCACAAGGGAGAATAAGGGGTTTATAGACAAGGAATTGTACGTACTTAACTTATGAAAAATACTTGATATTAATAACTAAAGAAATTGTTTTTTGCATATCAGTTTGGCAAAACTTTGACAGAAATTTAAAAGTTCATTCATCGCAGATGCTATTGAGAATAATTAGAATAAATAATGACTGGTTGAGCCTTCGTCGAGGGCATTTTTGTTATATTTCTCCAAATTAAAAATCTAAATTAGAAATCATATTCACTCTGACTCAGGAATCTCATTTAGTAATGACACCTCAGAGGTGTGCTTGGGAAAGTCAGCCAAGCAGGAAACTCATGATAGCTTTGGCCCCAACCGAAAACCTTGCAAATCTCCATAATTAGGTGATCGACTTAATAAATGAAATTCTATGCTAGATTATTATGTGGTCTTTGAAATAACGAGGCAGAACAGTAAGTGCCACTATGAAAAACTGATTTCAAAAACATTAGTTATGTGTGTGCATGTGGTGTGTGTGGTGCGTGCATGC
>NW_024352780.1:1116249-1117827 GCF_902729225.1 Pteropus medius
GCTCCGGTCGTGTCTCCTCTGGGCAAGTGATTTTACTCTTGGGAATGGCTGAGACAGGCAAGACGCGGCCGAGGCAGTTCAGAGCACGGAGGAGCTAAGTGGTTAGAAGTTCATTTCGGTTCACAGCATCGTGACGGGGAGCCTGGCGGGAGGACCGTCCTTCAGCGGTGGACCGGGCACCCTTGACCCCGTCTGTGCTCACTCACGCTTCTGTTTGTGCAGCGCTGAGTGCTTTGGCTGTTTCGTGTTTGGCTATAAAGTTTTGCATTTGTAAAATGATTTGAGCAGCAGTTGATAGAGAACATTATCCACCATAAAGACAAGTGAAGAATGATGACAGTAAAAATTATCTTATGATAATTAAGGACTTTCTATTAATTAGTTTTTCACTGGCTATGCCTTGCAGATGGTGCTTCTTTCCCAAGTAATTGTATTCCATGTGTCAGTGGAAGTTCATTTTCTTTTGGCTTTGAAAATTCAGGATCATGCAAATGATTGCAATTTTTATGGGTAGCTCTTTTGTAGTCTGTGTCAAGAGATTTGACTGTAATAATCTGAGTTTTAGGAGTTTGTTCCAATCTCAAGAAAATAGTTCAATAGAAAAACGATATATACATAAAAATGTCCACTGATAGGACAATGTGAATTACAGCCTATCCATTTGGTAAAAATGTCATGCGACCAGGAAGATGAGAGTTATGAACCTCATGTGGCAATGCTGGGAATATTTATAAAGTGAAGGGAAGCACGGGCCACCACCAACCCTGGGAGAAGAGACAGGTCGGGAATGTTAAAGTAATTAGAAAAATAAACATAATTTGTCGGAGCGCGAGAAATATGGACGAAGTTACTTACTGGTTAATTTCTCGAGTGTCACACAGTACACAATAAACAAAAATGTAGAGAAAAGGGAAGGAACAGAAGTCAGGTCTGGTGGGAGGAGGCCAAGGGGTGACACAGTCATAGATCCGAATATGGTGACATGTGACCTGGGGCCTTCCCTGTGCGCCCGCCTCACATGATTGTTCTCAGAGGCCCGTAGGACGGATGGCAATGGCCTCCATTAAAGGAGGGTGGGCGGGACAATGTACCACCCTGCAAGAGACGGAGACGTCCTAACGCTTTGCAGTTTATTCAGGCACTAATCTTTTTGACAACTTCCCCAGGTCCTTTCCCTTGCTGAATTCTTCTGGCCATGTATCCTGTTCATGATTCTGACAGTGCTTCGTTTTCAAGAACCTCCAAGACACAGAGACGATTGTAAGTTTCACGTTGCCTACAAAGCTCTGGAGAAAAATGCAGCACCGTCTGCTCTTTGCAGACTCCGAACTCTGAGCGGAGCGCGTGGATCAGGGTCCACTGCAACACGCAGTGGCTATACTTCTGGGATATGCGCTGATCAGCACCAATTTGCACTTCTTCTCTTAAGAATGATACGCACACATTTGCTCCATGGAGCAGATGGCTGTATTCTTCTAACTAAGCCGCCTAAACGTGGTCTTGTGTAGATCACCACTTTAAATACAGACGGTAGAGGAAGAGGTAAAAGTTTCGGAGACATACTTCAGTTTCCAGCAT
>NW_024352780.1:1118381-1150226 GCF_902729225.1 Pteropus medius
GATGATGGTGATGTGGTGAGGGTGGTGTTGAGGGGGGCGTGGTAATTCCGAATCATGCAGCTGTGGGCCGACAGCCATTCTGCCTTGAGATTTGAGAGCTGACCTTGGGGGAAAGGTGTTAGATGTATGTAAAGGGCTTCTTTCCTTTTTTTTCATCTGAGTGCTCAGATCCCTTTTAAGTTAATAGCAGGATTAATGCGCTAGCACGAAATTGCACGTCGCGGCTCTAAGCCGGCTGCCTTCCGTTTCCAGGACCAGTTACGTAGACCCCTTCCCTCCTTGTGCTTCCGTCCAGGTTATTTGCAACCACGGGATCTGCCCAGCCGGGGGGTTTTCCCCTTCGTCCAAAGCCTCCTGTGCAACACGGGGTCGAGGTGCAGGAACAGCAGCCATGCGGGGTCGATGGAGCACCGTTTCCGGTAGGAAACACGTGCGTTCTTTTCCGAATTCGCGGGACGCTGGTGCGAAGTAGGCGTGATGCGCTTAGTCGAGCCGCAGTGACTTGGGACAGGGCAGAGATCATGAAAAGTACAGAATCTAGAGTTACGAGGAAATCGGTCTTATTAAAATCAGACTCACACGGTAACATCTGTTGACTGATGGCTGCTTTCCAGTGGGAGGTGTTCCCACTGCCGTTTTCAGAAGCGCAAAGTGCTGGCCGACTAGAAGACGCCATTTGACGTCACGGTTTGTCTTCTGTAGGTTAAAACTCTGACCTCAAAATTACTTGCTCAGCCAGCTGTTCAGTTTGGTGCCAAATGCCCCCCAAATAAGTGTGTGCGTGAGCCGCCCACTGGGGTTTTCCTGCTGGGCTGTTTTTGGCCAGAACCCTGTCGTTTGCTGAGATCACACGAGAACAGTGGTCATTTACCTCTTCCTCCATCGAGCCACTTCGGTGGAGTAGGTGACAGGTGGGCGTCTGGCTCTGATGCTCCGTGGTAGGCCAAAGCCGTGGTCGCCTGTGAGGAGGGGCCGGAGGTATTTCACGCGAGAAGAGTCAAAACGAAGGGGAGTTAACTTAGGGCATCCCGAGGGCTCTGGAAACCTCTGAGCAAAGTTAGGGATGTGGGGACGTGTCTGACGCATCACAACGTGCGAAACGACCAGGTACGAATGATCTGGGATTTGTACTTCCTGCCACGAAATAATCTAAGACATTTAAATGTAAATCAGGTTAAAACACTTGATCTTCATCTTTCGATTTTAAGTTACAAGAAGGAAATGAAAAGTTCCAGATAATCTTGGACACATCTGGTTTAATATTTATAAGTGGTGCTTGCATATTTTCTGAGATAGGTCATACTACGAAAGTATTCAAAAATAATTTGGAAATAGCCTAAAATCACAGCCCTGAAATAGTGATCTGTTGTGTGTGTGGTGGTGGTGGTGGGGTGATGCGGAAGAAGGCGCACAGAACCGTCTTTCTGGGAAGAACGGAGGGGTCGGAGGCTTGTCAGCGTTTCCATGCCAGGTGTTGTATAACTCTTCTTTGCTCAGAATGTGAGACTTCGGAGCTGATCAAGTGGAAAAAAGCTGGGCTTTGTCCTCGGACGATGCCGGCCCTGTCCCTTTTAAGCTCTGTGCATCTGTGCACCCTATTTAACCTCTCTGAGTCTCTTTTTCTCACTTACCTGCTTCGAGCGCGGCGAATATTAAAGGCCAGGGGCACAAAACCTGCCCCAGGGCGCGGGGCACTGCCCCGTGGGAGTCGGCCACAGCAGATTCTATCACTCTGCTGCAACGATGCTATTTTCCCCGTGGGGAAATCACTCTCCCTTTCTCCCCGTGTGCCTCCCCGGTAACACCCTCATTTAAACGTGCCGAACGCGGGGATTCTAACGCGCCCACGCAGCACGTTTGAGGACGGCCTCTGACTGATAACCCGGCCAGAGCCGCCTCCTGTGTAGCCGCGCCCGAGGCCGAGGAACGAGAAATGCAAGATGGTAGAGGAAGAAAATTCTCGAGTGAGGAAAGGGGTCCCTGACGGGCGGGGAGACACGCGGCCCAGGTCACCTCCGGCTCCCGACGCACGGTTTCTCATGCATTTTCATGTCGGTTCAAGTGTAAATCCAGCTGACGCTCAAAGCCACGAATAAAAGTTCCCTTCTGGTCGCTTTGTGGGAGCTGGCTCAGTTTACAAATATCTGAAAGCGAGTTTCCATTTCTAGTCTCCTGAAACACCACCGTGAGTTCGGCTTGAATTCCCACGCCCTCTGAAGCTCCCCAGGGAAAGCTGGCTTTGGGCAGAACGCCCGAGTGTCATCCGACCTGGGTTATGATCATGCAAATCGCTTCCCCATTCCTGGCTTTGTCACAGAGCGTCCCCTTGGCCCTTAGGAGGGGGCTTCGGAGCTGCCCGGGAAGGAGCGGTGACCGCAGATGAAGCGGAGGCTGTCGCCCCGCGTGAGGAGTCGTGCGATGGGAACGCGCTGTCTGGACGCGCCCTCCGCCCCTCTCTGCGGCGAATCCCCGCGCCACCCCCTCCCCACCCCAGGACATTTCCCACTTTCAGCTCCGGGCTTTGCGTCCCATCCGTGGCTGAGTAGCTTTTCACCCTCAGCCCTTCCAGAATGTTCTCTTCATAGCTCTGCCCACTCATTTCCCACTATCCTCACCTCATTATCACCGACTCGTTTATTTAGTTTTTCATTCTCAGAAGCGCTCAGGCCCGAGGGCCTTCTTGGCGCCCCCACCTCCTGGCCGGTGACGGCCACCTGCTTCGTCACCTCACCTGCTCAGAGCCGGCTGCCACCTTAGCTCCTGGCTTCTCGGTTTGCTTTTTATTCTTTAGACGAGTGTCTCCCAGACCTTAGTCTCTGTCGAAGGAACTCAGAGTCAGGAGGCTTCGCTAGAAATAGCTGATAAAAATTTACTCAAGGGCCTTAGGGTTTGCAAACCGGGCACATGACCAAATAATACCCGGAGTCCCGGAGGACAGGGACCCTGGGGTTCTCGTGGCCAAAGCTCTGGAGAGAATCCAGGCTGTGCTCTCGGTCCGACGTGGCCAGTGGTCGGCACACTGGTGTCAGGTGGTCTGGGTACATGAGCACCCCTTCCTTGGTTCTTCAGGTTACCTGGGATGTGAGGTTCCCCCAGGCACTGACACAGGGCCGGAGAGGTCAGAATCCCGGTTCCCAGGCAGTTAGGACGATAGCGATCGTCCGCTCTCGCCCGACCTCCTGGGATTCAGTGATCTGGCCGCTCGACTGTGCCGACTTCTGCACGTCGTTCTAGTTTCCCAGCCCAGCGCCCGCTTCCCTGCAGGCAGCAGAACCCATCTCCCTTCTCCATCCCACGCCGCTGAGACGTGGAGCCTTCTTTCTTAAAAGGCTCTTCTGACACCGACGAGTACTGACATTAGGCACAGATTAAGGAGTCACAGGGGTGAGTGACACACAACAGGGTGCCGCATGCTCCCGTCGGCCAGCGTCCGCTCTGCGGGGCTGGTCCCGCCCCGCGCCCCCCACTGCCCGGTCTGAGCTGCTCCTCTCTGCACTGTGGGTCCATGTGGCATCGGCGCCCCCCGTTATTCCTTTGTAGATTTCTCTCCCAGTAAGACTTGGTTCATATTCGCACCAGTTTGTCTAAGGGATTCTTCCCAACTTTAGGTCATAAAGATAATTTTCTGTATTATCTTCTAAAACTATTATAGTTTTTCCTTCCAATGTGAATCTTGACTTTGTTATGTCAGTCAGTGCTCCTGGCTTTTGAATATATCCCTTAGAATTTTTTACATTCGTGATTATGTCATCTGGAAATAGAGTTTTATTTCTTTCCTACCTGGAAGATTACATTTCTTTTATTTAGAGTTTAAGGTGTTCTTCTGTATTTTACCCCAGCCCCGTGAGAGGGGTGCTTGATCACTAGTTTGAGGGCCCAGAAAGAGTTCATTCGCCTGCCAAGTGGCCTTTCCTTGACCTGCTCATTGCAATCTTTGTTGTGCTTTTCATCCTGGCAACTTGATCAAAAACCAGAGAAAGACCTGGACTCAGGGAGAAGGAAATCACGCTCCACCCAAATCTCACTACAGAGCTGGGATTTCCCCAAGGCTCTCGAATTCGCCCCCACCCCGCCAACCACATCGATACTTTAATCCGGGATTTTCTGTGTGTTTCTTTGGCCATAAACACTTTCACCTTAGCAACAGCTCGTAATCGGGTCTTAAGGACAAATTAAGGTACTTCTGAAATAAGAATGCGGAAAACAATATAAAAGCAGTTCGTTATTCCAGGGGCCTTGCCTGGGGACTCGCCTGGAGTGATGCGCGCGGGCTCCGTGCTCTGAGCATCCTGGGGTCCCAGGAGAGACCCTGCATCACGGTCCCCAGCTGCCGGGGTCCCGACAAAATGGTTATTTTTATTTAAGGCGAGGCCATGACGGAGGTGATAAGTGATCTTTTGTGCTTTTGGAATTCTGTACCCCTCAAGGCGAAGGCCCCCCTTCCAAAGGTGGGGTTTGGTGGACTGTGCCGTGAGGCCGCGGAGCCGGGCTCGGCGCCCTGGGCCTGGACCTGGCTCTGCCGTGTCCACCTCGCTGCTGTCGGCAGGTCACCTTGATTCTCGGGGCCTCGCTGCTCCGCTAAGTGGAGGCGACAGGAAACGCACCGGGCTTGTTCTGTTCATCAGTGACGTTGGTTGAACCTGCTCTGACTTGGTTTAGGTGGTGAAAATTAAGCAGCATTCGTGGGTGGGAGGGTGTGAGCTCTGTCATTTCACGGTAGATTTACCTGCTGACAACTTACTTCGTTTTCACAATGTTCTCTAATTTCTAAAATAAAAGAATGGGGATTTCAAAAATCTAATAGGTTCTATAACTTCCTGGTCAGGAAAAATTTCCCCTCACTTTACTTTTTGTCCTCTTGGAAATGCCGAGTGTAATTGGACACCTAGTAATTTTAACAAGCTCCCAGCAGCATGTGAAATGATTTCCTATTTTATTTTGATTTTGAGATTAGATGTAGACAGGGTGGACGGTGCCGATTTCAAAGCTTATGAGACTATTTCCTCTTGTTTACTAGTAAAAAAGTCTTTCCTCACATCCATGATGTAAAGTCGAGAAAAATATAGTAATTGTGTCATCATTTCCAATTAGGGTCACAGAGCGTGCGTTGAGGCTGGTCCCCGGGTCAGAGCCTGTCTCAGAGCCCCAGAGGCGTGGGTCAGGGCAGACTCCTGGGCAGCCTCCAGGCGGCGGATGGAGGGGCCGGTGGCGTGCCCAGGTGTGCCCGGGGTCTGCGTTTTAATGAGCAAACTCAGTGGTCCATTGCATGCTCGCATCCGATGGCTGCGCAGGAAGCAATTTTCAGGAGCCCCATTTTTAAAGACGACAGGAAACCCTTTCAAAAACACGTGCTGTTATGCCTCACCCTATTTTCTTATAATTGGACACATTTACATTGTGTCTGGTAATTTTCTCTTGGAGACATTGCTCCGATGGACGTAATCGTTCACACAGTTTATGTCCGTTACGATCGTCTAGCAGTGAGATGACTCGAAGCTAAAATCCAACGAAAGGCAAATGGAAACCGGAGAAGCTGCGTCTCGCGAATGCAGTGGGGAGGCCACGTTTAAAGCAAACAGGACAGCGAAGGTCCCGGAGAAAACGGGACGAAGGCCGCGTGCGTCCGACCTAGGGTGGCCCGCTCCTGCGTGGGACCCGGGCGGACCCCCGGCCTCTCCCCACGTGCCCAGCGGGCGGGTGAGCTCGGGCTCGGCGCCACCGGCCACTCGGCCCGAAGCCTGTCCTCGTGGTGCCCACGGCGCGTTTGGTCCAGTCAGGGCTGCGGGACGCACAGACCCCGCAGTGGCTGTCTCGAGCCCTCTGCTGTCGCCAGGAGCTGCCCAGCCCTGGGACGAGCCATGACCAGTGGTCGGCGAGGCCGGACGTACAGAAAATGACAGATGCGGTGAACGCAGCCGAGTCCGGCTCATGGATGTCCCCTCGGTCCGCTTCCAGAGTGGGCGCGACCCTGTCCCCTTCCGTCCCTCTGCAGAGCTTTCCCCTGGCCGCCTCTTTCCACCCTTGTCCTAACGCTGTCCCCACCCCGAGCAGAGGGCTCTTTGACCAGCCTGCACCCCACCTCTTCCAGCCGGCCGACACCACCGCCCTCAGGCCGACCGCAACTGCCACCTCTGCGACAGGCTCTTCCGCTCACTCCCTGTCTTACCGAGTCTCCCGATTCTCCTCCTGGCATTTGCTTTAACCCGCGTGCTCACCGCCCGTCTCCTCCGTGCACGTGGCGGTGCGGCCTGCTCGGGCCACTGGTGTCATTGTCCCCAGGGCCTGGCACAGGGCGCGCTGCGTGACGTGTGGAAAATCAATGAAAACAAATGATTCGTAAACACGTAAAATGCCTAAACTTCACAGGTCATAAAGAGACTGAGAACAACTTTCTAATTTTAAGTTAGCAAAGTTTTTAAAAATGATAGTGTTCATTCTGGATGACGGGCAAGTGCCATGGGCTCCTCGGAGCGGTCGGGGCGTGGAGAGGGTCCGCGTGGTCCGCGTCTGGGGGACAATGACCGCTGTTGGTATCGAGAGTCTCGACAGCACCGAGTCGCTCACTCCTGCGAAGAGTCACGTTTGGGGCGCTCATTCCAGATGTTTGAAGTTCATCTAGGTTCCAGGCCGCGGCTGGCCGTCCCGGGATCAGCGACCTGGATTTCCTGCAAGAAATGCAGGAGCTGGCCGAGGACATTTACGGAGTGATGGGCAAGGCGACGAGCTTACAGAAACTTTGGGCAGAAGGATCCCAGAGCCCCGGCAAGTGAATCGCGCGCCCTGTGGGGCCCTGTCTGGCTCAGGCTGAGGCCGGGCCCGGGACTGTGGGGAGCCGTGTGTGCCAAGCTCTGTTTACCGTTTACCCCTCACCGCTCCGGCTTCCGACCCCGTGGACGCGGACGCGGCCCAGAGCCGAGGCGGGGTTTTGGGGTGGGGGCTGGACCCCACCGCCTCCCCCGGGACAGCGCCCTGGGCAGCCTGCAGAGAACGGCAGCTCGTCCCCTTCCTCTGCAGCCCTCCTCCCCCTCCCCTCCCCTCCTCCTCTCCTCCTCCTCCCCTCCTCCCCTCCTCCTCCCCTCCTCCTCTCTCCCTCCTCCCCCTCCTCCCTCCTGATCGCTGACTGAACTAATATGTCTGAAATTTTCTTTGTTGTAGATTCTTCTTATGGTGCTGGTTTTTTAACAGTAAGTATCTTAACAAATTTGAAACATAGTCTTCAGAGACATAATGTTTCACTTCGAAACACTGGTTCTAAACCTAATGATTTCATTGTTAGCAACACCACACAGAAACCATATTTGACAGCCAGAATCACTCAGGAGCAGGCTTGAAAGAAGAGCTTTGTTTTCTCCATCAGGGCTCTGGGTCTAGGGGCAGACACACAGATGGACAGACAGACGCACGGACACACGGACACACACATGGACACACACATGGACAGACACAGATGCACAGAAACACATAGACACACACAGAAACAGACACAGACGCACACTGGGACACACACGGACACAGACATACACAGACACACATACGGACACACACACCACACACATGTATACACACAGACACACAGACACAGATGGTCTGTAGTTTGTCATTCCAAGACTGTGTTGGCAAAATATCGTTTTAGCCATAAGTTTTTATTTACCTTTCTTCAGACGAAGATTCTGGGGTGTGCCGTCAAAAACAGCCCCTTGGGTGGAGGGGGCGGGGGAGCTGAGGATTTCTGTGCGAGGAGGTGTTTACTCACTGACACCGTGTCGGTCACGGTCATGTTCAGCTGCAGTAACGGACGCCCCGGCGTAACGATGGACATTCCACTTTCGTTCGTGCTCGAACAATCCTTCATTTACTTCCGAGATCTTTCTCTGTCTTAGAAACCGGTGCGGCGTGTCGCAGAGACGGGCTCCCACCTCTCTTTCCTTGTCCATGCTTTCACGGCTTAAAGAAAATCAGCCCAACAGAATAGCTTACGTGCCTTCTGTTGACGACAGCCACGTAGCAGGCATGGTCTCTGCCGCCAGGGGGACGATGTTCTACACCTTCGTACCCGCCTCGCAATCATTTAACCGATTCATGAAACTGAAAAGGGAATCTTGGTATCTTTTTCTGTCAGCGGGATCTCAACAAGACGGAGGAGGTGGTATCGAAGCTGGAACGCCTTCAGCAGCAGCCTCACGTCTGGGACCTTCTGCGTTCGCTGCCCAGGCTGGCCGCGGGCGGAGTCCCTGCCGATGACGGCGTCCGCAGTGCGGGTCACCTTCTCCGGGCAGTCTCGAAGTAAGTTCCACAGGGAGGTATAGCTGAGCCTAGCCGTGCGGGTTTTCCTCGTCCTTAATGAGAAAATACAAATCTCTGAATAATTGATACGAAACAAAAAATGCAGGGTGCAGTGTCTGGGACCCTTGCGTCTCTGCCTGTGCCTGTGCGGCGCTGCCCGTGAGTGCAGTGGTGCCGCTCAGAGCCCACGCTCCGCGATTTCAACAATTAACGTTATGCCATTAACGTTTCGCATGCTCCCGTACTCATCAGGTGGTCATTTTTACTGGCCGCGTAATATTTCATTTTGGTACCCTACCGTGTACCACGATTTACTTGACAATTTATAATTGGCCTTTTGATTATTTCTAAGTTTTTCCCTGCTGGAGATGCGGCACGAATGTAGTAATTTAAGCTAATTTCTTAATCAATGGCGGTGCAGCTGCCTGAGATATGGCCCAGAACCAATAAGCTCGGTTCTCTCAGTGGGGTGATTCGGTGTCTTGGACCGGCTCCTGCCATGGATTGACCCCATGTTACCTGAGTGTCACGTGTGAGGGCCTCGTCCCATAGTGGGTTTTCCGCGTTGTAATAACCCGGTCTTTTTCTTCCCAGTTGAATTTTTTTGTGTAAACCTATTGCGAGAATATGGTATTTTATGAGTAAATGTTTATGTTCTTTTAAGATTCTTAACTGTGCTTATTACATCTGTTATCAGTGTGTTGCGTGGGCCTCTTCCCCAGCCTCCAAGGCTCTCACCACTGGGGTTCGCACCCCGAAGCTCAGGGTGGTTCAGCCCCTGGCAGGACGGGCGTCCACATGCATGCACACGGGGCCCCTCAGGGACAGCCAGAGCTGGGGCAGCAGGGGTGGGTGGTCTGTGCTGGGGCCGGCTGTGTGCTTGCTGGTGCCCAGCTCCAAGGCCCGAGAATTCTCAGTCTGAATGTGACTTTCAAGTCGTTATGAAGGCGCATTCGTCCGTGTAGGAAGCTGGACCGTATTCTGACAGTTGTGGTTTGGTTTGTAACTTAAACATTCGAGCGTGGCGGGTGTGCTCCCCTCGTATGCCTGGCCCAGGCCGTGAACGTCAGCGGGGACAGTGACAGCTGAGGGCTCCCGGAGAGGGGCAGCGTTTGACATTAGGAGATATTGGTGGTGGTTGTTGAATCGTATCAGCTCCAGCATTAAGTTCTATATTTTATATGGTGACACGATATCAAGAAAATCCGCATTTGTTTAGATAAATCTTTGCATGTGGAACCAGCGTTCGGTGACATTTCTTGTACTCTGGGGATATCTTCAGGCTACGAGGATGCCACAGACGTCCCTTAACGAGGAGATCAAGAAAAACAACCGCTTGAAGCACGACTGACGTGTTGTTGGTCTCGCGTTGCTGAAACTTAGACCTATTCCCACTTCGGTTAAGTGGGTTTTCTACCTTACAGGTTTAAGTATAATTATTGATGAAATATGATATTAAAAATCACACTAACACTGCGTGCACGTGGACGCCCCCAGGCCCCTTGTTCCGTGAAACGGTCTGAAGGCCACTGACTGAACGTGACAGCTCAGCCCCGTGGGTCCAGGCAGCGTGGGGGGCGGGGTAGGGGCACGCGCCATGCCCTGCAGCAGTTGACTGGCTGTCCGAACTTGAAGCGGACAGGCTGAGGCTCGCTTGCTCTTCTGAGATGACAGCCCCTTTGTGCTGTGGCTGCCTGGCTGAGCATAAGAAGGCTCCTTGGTGCAGCCAGCTGAAACCCGAGTTCTGCGTCGAAGGCAGAGAAGCCGAAGCACCCAGGTGTTTTGTGACAGGGACTGACTCTTACGTTTAATCCCTCGTCCAGGGAGTTGGGGTCGCACTGAAAGCCACCGCGAGTGCTGATGTGTAAATGGCCCGGCCGCATCCCGCACCGGCCTGGGCCCGGTCGGTGGCGTGTAGCTAAACCTGAACCGTTTACGTCCCGTGCCGCCGGCCAGCTCACGTCGCTGTGCTTTTGCTCTGGTTCCAGGCTCTTAACGTCGCTGGAAGATTTAGGCTGGCTGCCACTCGACCCCACCTTTGCCAGGGTTTCCGAAATCGTGCTGAATGTGACCATCTCGACGTTGACATTCCTGCAGGAACGTGGAGTAGCAGCCACCGGTATGCGTGCCCAAAAGCCACCGTGGCGTTCCGAGTGTTTCGCTAGTTAAATTTATCAACAACCAACAGGGCTAAAAAGCTGGTCAAGGAAATGATGTAATTAAAATATAAATGCGCAAGAGAATCTTGTTACCAAAAGACAGGCGTAGACTGAAAGTTTGGAAATCTTAACTGAATTTGACTTTCTACCGTTGAAATTCTTCAGGCGTTCCAATAAGAATGTGGTTTTGAATGAGAAAACAGCTGATCCTAAAACTCTCTGACTGGTGTCCTGTGAGGCTGACCTCTCACCGGCGCTGTGGCTTAATCTTCCCCCTGCCCCGAGCGCCTGTCAGGAGGAACGACAGGAAAAACGGGGTGTGAGAGGTGGGGGGGGGGGGCTCGCGTTTGTCATGGCCACGGGCTGAGTGGGCGGCCGTCCCCTGGGACGGGAGCAGGACACTCAGCTCTGTTCCCGACTCAGGGTCATGGCCTCATTTTCTCATCGATATCTATCTATCATCTATCTATCTATCCATCATCTATCTATCTATCATCTATTTATCTATCTATCTATCTATCTATCTATTGATCATCTATCTATCTATTGATCATCTGTCTATCATCTATCCATCTATCTATCTGTCTGTCTATTGATCATCTGTTCATCTATCATCATCTGTCTGTCTATCTTTATCTATTCATCTATCTGTCTATCATCTACCATCTGCTTCATCTATCTATCTACTTATATCATCATCTATCTATCTATCTATCTATATCTATCATCTATTCATCTGTCATCTATCTGTCATTATCTATCTATCTGTCTATCTGTCTATCTATCTATTATCTATCTATCTATCATCTATCTATCTATCTATCTATCTATCTATCTATCTATCTATCATCTATCATCTATTTTACAAATATAATCACACGTGTATGTGTGAGCTGTGCCGCGTGACAATCTGCTGCACACGTGCATCTGGAATAACTCCCATGACCCCCACAGGCAGGTTGGCTAACACGCCCGTCGCCGCTCACGGTCACCTTTCTGGGACCAGGCCTGAGATCTCAGCAATTTTAGGTGCACAGTGCCGCGTATTAATTGTTGTCACCAGGCCGTGCGTTAGGTCTCCGGCACGTCCTCGTCTTATAACTGGAAGTTTGGACTCTTCGACCAGCATCTTGGCCTCTCATAACTAACTGCTGTTCCACTGCGTTTCAGGGTGTTAGTTTTTGACCTGTCAACTGGACCTGGACATTTGACTTTTAATTCTCTCTTTCCATTTTGAAAAGTGGAAGGCAGCTGGGTCCTGGAACTCACTGGGAAATGACAGAGTTCAGGATATGTGGATGAGCAGCTTTAGTCAGTAACACGGCTGGGCCACGAGCCCGAAGCCCCTGATGGGGGCTGTCCCCTGCCCTCCGCACACCGTGACGGGCTCCTGAGGCGCAGCGGTCGGAGACGAGACATGAAGGCAGTTTTTGTGGCCTCGAGGAGTCTGTTTCGCAATGCTGGTCCTTAGCGCTGACTCACTGGCAAGTGACTAGAAAAATCCCTTATTTTAATTACATTCTTAACGGCAATCATATTTCCAGTCGTAAGGTAAATGGATTGTTGCAATCTGGAGGCTGAGCAAACACCTGAGCTTCCTGACGATAACGAGTTATTAAAATTGGAGTCACCGGAAGATTCCAGGGAGGCGGGCAGCCTGTCCACCTCCACCTCTGGGCTTCGTTCTGAGCGGAAGAGACTCAGGTCCCGCTGCCGAGCGGGAGGAGCCGGCGAGCGTCGGGCCCCGCACCCCTCCGCAGGCGCACCCGCCGCGTGTCTGTGGGATCCGCGCCACGCTGAGCCCCCGGTGACGGCGAGCACCGGTGCGGGACCGGGGTCGGTGGGGTGCCGTGTTAGGGTGCTCCATGACAGGAAGTCTGGAAGGGATCACAGAAAATTCTCGCGTGGCCATGTCGTCCCGCGGGCCGGGGCAGAGGGAACGCGCGGCCCCCGCAGCACCCCGTGTTGGCTTCTGTTTGCTTCTCCTGCTTGATTGTCCTGTCCCCCTGAGAAGAGAGGCAGACGTCGCATTCTGAAGTCCCTTTGACCTGTGCACTGTTGAAACAAGGTCGCTGTCACTTGTTGGTTGTCTTGCAGAATCGGGGTACGGCCTGTCGCTGCACAGCGTGCTACGGGACCCTCGAAAGGCCTGGGCTGACCTGAAATCCCGATTCGGGTTCGATGACCTTCCAGCGGAACGAGGCCTGAGCCATTCAGCTGAGCTGCAGGAGGTGTGGCTGGCCTGCCTCTCACGCCCCGGGGCGGGGCGGGAGTGGCGGAAGGGAGGGTTCTCCATTAACACCTGGCTCCTGGGTCGGGGGGTGAGCGGCCCCGTCCGGCTTTCCCATCAGAGTCCCTGTCCTTTCTCCTTGTCCATCCCGGCCTCGCGGGCCGTTTGCATGGAAAGGGCTCTTTCGCCCTTGGTGGTAGCGGCTGGCGGAGCCGCTCAGGTGGGGGTGACAGTCTGGCGCCAGGCGCAGCCGGTGGGGTCCAGGTGGAGCGAGGGGCGCCTGCCACTGGGGAGCAGGGGGCGCGGTCCTGGAGGCCAGCTGGGCTCCCCACGTGGGAGCACCTTTGGGGGACCATCACCCAGCCTCCGCCCCACGCCAGCCCCTCCTGGCCGGCACCAGCCCAGCTTCTCAGCTGCTCCCCCGAGTGCCGTCCGACTCCAGGACCGGCCACTGTCCCGGCCGCCCAGAAGCAGGACTGCGTAGTCTCAAGTCTGGACCCAAAGGAAACCTACGACGGGGCCGAGTGATCCGTGACCATGGCCCGCAGTGGGACTTCTGAAGGAGGACGCCGCGGTCGCCGTCAAGCTGTGATGGGGAACGTGGTTCGCGATGACGTTACCGAGCAGCGTTAGGGAAACGGCGTGTGGAAGTTTTACAGAAACACAGGAGGTTTGGTTCCGAAATGCGAAACAGTTTCGGACTCAGAACCCAGTTCGAATCCTCCCAACTTCGTCCACCTTCGGTCATTAGAAAAGAAATGCTTCCGGCAAAGCGACTCTGTCGGCCCAGTTGGTAAGGCGAACGGCGCTGGCCCGCGCTGGCTCTGGCCGGCGTGTGGAGACGGACGAGACCGACGTTATCCCGTGTCCGTGGCCCGGAGACGGGCGGCCCTGCCCTTCCCCAGCGGCCTCCGTCAGGGCAGCTTCGCACGGACAGGACACGCTGCGCTTCATCAGCCTGCCGCCTCTTCAGCCGAGGCGATGTCAGCGCCTCCTCTGCCGGGACCCTGGAATTATTCTTAGAAGATGAACATTCTAGGGAAAAACGCTCGACTTCTAAATGTTTTCCACGTCATTGCCAGATTCCCACGCTCAGTTCGTTGGAGCGGATGGTGCGTTCTGCCCTGTCCCAGACCTCGGAGGATGAAGCTGACAGAGAGGGTCACGCTGGAGACTGTAGCCCCAGGTGGTCAGCGGCCAGAACTTATCTGGTCCATGCGGTCAGCCGGCTGCCAGTCCACAGACAGGTGCTGTCCACATCGAAACGCGTCTGGCCTGTCGCGCGCTGGTTTTAAGTGTCAAACCCATTGACTTTGCCCCACGCTTTCCGCCGGTTGGTTTCGGTTTTATCATTTGATTTTGCTGTGGTCAGAACCCTTAGCGTGAACTCCGCCCCCTTAACGAATTTTCAAATTAACTTTATTCGGGGTTCCATCCGTGACTACCATCGCATAGCTTCCAGGTGAACACGTGACGGCTCACCTGGGCCCCGCCGTGCGCTCGGCACCTGGCCTGGGCCCCTCGCCCCCTGCGCTGACCCCGGCCCTCTGCCCTCCGCCCTCCTGCTCGTCCTGCTCGTCTGTCTGCCGTGCAGACCTCCGGGTCCTCGTGCTGCTCGACGCGGGCTTTGCGGCCTCAGACCCGGCCGTTTCTCCTGCCTCTTCACGGCGTCGCTTTGTGTCCTTCGGGGACAGGCCACGCGGGCCCCCTCTCCCACGAGCACCGTCGGCCCTGGCTCACCAGGCCCTTGATGCAGAGGTCACTGGAAAGTCCGTCTTGGACTTGGCACGCGCGTGGCATCTTCGAGAACCGCAGCCCGTGTTCGGTGTGTGGATTTCCACCCGCCACCTCGATGCCGTCCTCGACCTCGGGCATCAGGGTGCAGAAGCGCTGTGTGCTGGAGCCCTGGGGTGTGACTGGCTTGTCTCCTCACTCCGGGGTGGACAAGGGCCGCTGGCCCAGACAGTGCCTGCGGTCGAAAGGGAGCGAGGAGGCTGGCTCTGTCGGCGGGGAGGCACGGGTCTGGCGCAGGGCACCAGGCGATCGCACGCCAATGGCCTCGGGCGCCGTGGGGGCCGGCCCAGCGCTCGGCCTGGCGCTCTCTGGGAGGCGGGGGGGGGCGGCCTCCTTCCACGTCCTGCAACAGTCTCCACGGCACATTTTCCTCAAAGGACACGCGTTGTTTTAACTTCTCCGGCACGTGTCACTCACTGACGAAGGTCGAATCTCAAACAGTGGATAAAACGTTAACGCGAAGGCAGACACGATTGTCCACTTGGTGGCACAACGCTTATCCAACAAGAAAAATGATCAAGATGGCGTGAAACAGGGTGTTGGCCCCGGTCCCATGCGGGTGGCCGCACCACCAGGCGGTTAGGGCTTGATCGGCACACGCCACGCTCCCCACTCCCTCCCTGCCTTTCCTGGCTTGGGGTGAATGGTCTGTTTTGGTGTCATTTTGATGATGAACCACAATACTGCCTTTAGGGTCATCAGTCCCAAGTTCGTGACATAAAATGGTATTTAGTAACTAAATATTAATTACGATATAATTTTAAGGTATGTGAACATATTTATGCTATCTCAAACTTGTCAACTGAGTTTCTAGGGTGTATTTCACTTGTTTAGGAATGTACGTTAGTGCTTTCTCTTCTGGGGATGGCACCAGGGGTAGGAGAGAAAGAAATAGGGCCCAATTAAACAGTTGAGTCCAAGAGAAAGAAATAAAAGGCATCCAAATTAGAAATGAAGGTGTCAAATTGTCACTTTTTGCAGATTGTTTATAGAAAACCCTAAAGACTCCACAGGAAACTTAGAAACAATAACTAAACGCAGTAAAGCTGCAGGATACAAAATCGATTGTGTTCCTGCACACCGATGACAAAATTTCGGAAAAAGAAATGAAAACAAAAAAATCTTTTTGCAATTGCGACAAAAAGAATAAAATGCCTAGGACTAAACCTAACAAAGAACGTGAAGGACCTAAACACTGAAACCTGCAAGACGTGATTAAAGGAATTGAAAAAACGCAAAAAATGGAAAGGCTCGCGTTCTTGCATTTGAAGAAGCAACAACTCAAATGGCTTTATTACTCAGAGCAATACACAGATTTAATGAAATCCCCGTCAAACTCCCAATGGCATTCTAGAAAGAAATGGAACAAACAAGTCATCAGTTTTATACGGATGCACCGAAGACCCTAAGTCGCCAAAGCATCTTGAGGGGAGAGAGCAAGGCCAGAATCGTTGCCCGACTTCAAAGTACACTACAGAGCGACAGTAATCAAAACGGCGTGGTCCTGGCGGAAAAACAGGTACACAGACCAGAGGGACAGAATCGAGAGCCCAGAAATAGACATACAGACAGATGGGAAGATGGTTTTCAGCCAAGGAGCCGAAAACATACAATGAGAAAAGAAAGGCTCTTCGATACATGGTGCTGGGAAAACTGGAAAGTCACCTTCGAAAGAAGGAAACTAGACCTCTGTTCATTACTACACACCAGAATGGACTCAAAACGGATCCGAGACCTAAATATAAGACCCGAAACGATAAACCGCAGAGGAGAAACCACAGGTACCAGACTCACGGACCCTGGGTTTAGAGAGGATTTCATGTACTTGACCCCAAAGGCAAGGGAAGTAAAAGCAAAAATAAACAAATGCTGAATCAAACTAAAATGCTTCTGCTCAGCCAAAGAAACCATCAACAAGACAAAGAGGCAGCCATCCGAATGGGGGAAGATGTTTGCGAACAACGCCTCCGATAAGGGGCTAATATCAAAAACATACAAGGACTCGTATAACTCAACAATGAAAACGCAAACGATCCCATTACAAAGTGGGCAGAGGACCTGGACAGACACTTCTTTCAAGAAGACATACGAATGGCCAACGGACACACGAAAAGATGCTCGATTCCACGAGCAGTTAGGGACATGCAGATCACGGCCACGGTGAGACATCGTCCCACCCCTGTTAGCACGGCTGTCACCAACAAGACAAGTCACAACAAGTGTTGGAGAGGTTGCGGGCAGAAAGGGACCTCACACCCTGCTGGTGGGGATGGGAGTCGGTGCAGCCACTGTGGAAAACAGTATGGCGGTTCCTCAAAAAACTCAGAACAGAAGTACCATGTGACTCAACGATTCCCCTTATGGGTATGAACCCCCCAAATTTGTTCGTAAAGCTATACGCACCCCAGTGTTTATTGCAGCATTATTCACAGTGGCCAAGACATGGACACAACCGGAGTGCCCTTAGGTAGACGACTGGACAAAGAGGCGTGGTACGTACACACGGAGGACTAGTACGCAGCCCCCAAAAAAGGGCACAACACTGCCATTCGTGACACCAGGGTTGGATCTTGAGATTATCACGTCAAGTCAGACAGAAGAAGCTGAGAACCACACGATGTCACTCATGTGTGGGGTCTAAAACGGAAAGCAAAGCAAACGAGAGCGACAGGCAAAGCCTCGGACACAGACAACCGTTCACTGTGGCCGGAGGGGAGGGACGGGGGTGGCAGCCGAGGGTCGAGGGGGCAAATACAGGTGATGGAGGAGATTTGACCTTGGGTGGTGAACACACAATGCAATATGCACGTAACGTATTATCGAACTGTGCACTTGAAACCTATGTAAGTTTATTAACCAAGGTCAGCCCAGTAAATTTAATAAAAAAGTAAAAAGTGGCTTCCATCCATTGTTGCCGTTTGCAGCGTTGGATTTCTGAGTAGAAATTCAATCGCCGTGTAATTGCCAACGGACACCGCGGTCTGCCAACAGCGTGAGAACGGGCGTCTGACCGGTGCTGTTGTTTGCGTAGGTGGCCCGGCGGCGGCAGGACGGCGGGCTCCAGGAGGCCCTGGCGGAGGCCGGCCGCCGGCTGCAGGCGCGCACGAGCCAGCTGCGGGACGGGAGTCCGTCGCGGGACGTGGCCGAAGCGCTGCTCGCCGGGCTTTTCCTCCTGAATGGCAGCTTGGCGGCAGATGGCGCCACGGGCAGCCCCACGTCCCCCGACAGGTGAGCCGCATTTCCCCGTGTGAGTGCCGGGTCACCCAGACGACACTGACGTGTAACGCGCACACGACAAGGGTGACACGGGCTCCGTGGAACCGCGGTGACAGCAGCCAGCGTCCCGCCAGCACCGGGGACGGCGAGGCCTGTGTCGGGGGCCGTCCGGGGCCGTCTGCAGCCGTCGGGCTGGTTCTCGGGTTGAAGGCCACGTCGTGTGGGACTGGCATCTGGATTTCAGGTTTTATGTCCTTGACATTTGTTTAAAGACAAACAGAAACAGGCTAGAGGTCCTTGCACGTAAGGAGCTACCTGGTTTTGTATTTATTGAAGTTTTTTTGTGGCCTGGAAACTCTTCCGTGTTTCGGAAGTGGGGCCAGGCGGAGGCTGCATTTCATTTTGGGGACGAGCGGGGACGCGTGGGTCGCCCCCTGCTGCAGGCGGCCTGGAGCCAGGCCGTGCTCCCGCGGTCTGGGCCGTCCTCGGGGGCGGCAGGTCCCGAATCTGTCTCCGAGGGTTCGTTTCACACCGGTCACAGACACTCTTATCTCCTGGGGGGCACGAAGGGAGAACTGTGCTGTCGGAAGTGTCCGGGGCCACGTTGTGTTTTTATGACGTACGTGACAAATGTTAGGTCTAAACGTTTCCAACCCTTCGCCTTTCCCGGGCCCGGCTGGGAGCAGGCGCTCGCTCTGAAGACCCAGCGTCCCGGCTCTTACCGTGGGGCTCGCGGGAGCTGGCGGGGCCCACGCGGTGCCTGTCCGGACACCGAGGGTCTCAGGGGCCGCCTGCTGGGTCCTGGTCACCACCAGGCGCCCCCTCCACCTCCGGAAACTCTTATAATATGTTACACTCTGGGAAACCGGAGGCCCCCACAGTGTTTTCAAACCTCGTGGGGAATGTCGTCCTGGCCCTCACGTCTTTTACGTGCTGCTGGGAACACGCCTTCCTGTTTTGGGAGAAAGAGAGAGCGTTTGCTCCGTGTTCGGTGCCCAGAAGGGTCCCCGAAGCAGCCAGGGTGGGCGGAGAGCCGGGCTCCGGTCTGTGACCGCCAGCCCGTTGCTTGCCCTGCGGGGGGCTCTCGTTTTCCGGGAGGCGCCTTGAACTGCTTCCCGCCCATGCGTCGGCTCCCTTTCGCCCCCAGGTCTCTGCCTTTTACGTGTGTCCTTTCGTGTGTACTTGTGTCTCACGCGTTGTGTCTTCCCGTAGACGGTTTTCCCTTATTTTTCATATCAGGCTGGGAGGATTCATAAACAAACAGATGCGTATTATGAAAACGATTCTGAAGATTCTAATTTCTAACATAAGCGAGATGCCAGGCGTCTGTGTGTATTTGTCTTTACATAAATTTGTAATGATCTGTCTCCCAAAAACCACGTAAACGTTTTATTTTTCTCTGGATTCTTTTTGACCGAAGGCTGTTTCATACACTTGAGGATGCTCACTCGTCCCCGGCACAGACGCGCCACTGGAAAGCCCTTGCCAGCCTGATCCGGGGGACCTGTGAGGTGGCCTGGCGCGTGAATGTGCCAGACGGCCCCCGGGGCGGCCCGCCGGGTGAGTCGCGGCCCGTGGGTGAGTCGGTCGGCAGCCCCGATGGCGGGAGGGGCTGTTTTCCCCTTGGCCGTGGCCGCGTGGCTCCCGACGAGACGGCACTGGGGTGGCTTCACGGGCGGCCTGCCAGGTGATGCCCACGTTCCGCTCTGACGCCACTGACCAGGAGGCCTGGTTTGTGCGGGCCGGTCGCCCGGCACAGTCCCTGGTGGCGACGGCTTCCCTACTCGGCCTGCCCGGCCTGGCCCGGATGCACATGCGCCGGTGGCAAGTCCGGATGTGCCGCGTGTCAGGCACCTCGCTCTGCCTGGTGTGGGGTCCACCCTGCACACTGGGGAGGGCACCCCACGTTGAGGCAGCTCCCCTCTTTTCCACCACTCTCAAGACCCCAAGTCCCCCCAAATAAGAATTTTATAAATTCACAAGTGCACGACCCACGGGGAGTGAGGCCGTCCTTTTGAGCAGGTGCCGGCAGGGCGACCGTGCGTTCCCGCCTCCCCGGCTCCACGGCCGGCTGTGTGTGTCCGTCCCCTGGGAGGCCCTGCAGCCCCCGGTCGTCCGCGTGTTGCACACACCCTGTCACCGCGGGTTTGCCGGCCTCTCCTTGGACCTGCATCCCGGCCTCGGGGTTGGGGGTGGGAGTTTTCTGTTCCTTTTCTGTGGCCATGTCCCGCTAATCTTTGTTCCCTCCTTCCTCCTCCAACTGCGGCTTTTCGGGGCTGCCAGAGAACCCGCTCTGTGGCTCTCTGTGGCTCGCGGTGTCAGCCGCCCCGGCCCCGAGCCAGGGCTCCGCCTTTGCCGCGGGTCACGCTGTGAGGCCCGCGCTTCGCCCAGCGTGGCCGGCCACTTCCCGGCGGCGCCGCGTGTCCCTCCGGGTCAGGTTCCCCCCTCACGCTCGCACCTTCTGCTTCCCTACGTCACCCTCCTTTTAGCCACTGTCCCCGCCCACTTCCGACCCTTCCCAGAAACGCAGGTTCCGAAGAGCGAGGTTCAGTATGGGGGAGGAGCCTGCGTTCGGGGGCCTCACTGATCGCGACGATCACGCACACGCGTGTTACACGAGCTCTGTCGCCCGGTCGTGGCGTCAGCCAGTGCGCTGGGTGCCATCACGACTTCATTTCAGAACAGAACAGTCGTTTCCAGAAGACTAAAGAGATGGCATCCTAGTGCAGGTCGCCAGCCCGCTGAGTGTCAAAGCCAAGCACACAAACCCGGGAAGCGTGGCCACGCCGCTCCCTTTGGACGCGTCCTGGGGCTGGTTCCGCCCGACGCCCCTCCGTCACAGACGTGCACCTTGTCAAGGGGCTGGGTTTGTTGGTTTTCTGCTCCGCACGTTTGTTTGGAGTTTGATTTCCAGCCTCATTTTACGTTAGCGAGGGAGCGTGCTCCGCAGGCCGGGGCCCGAGCGTGTTGGCACGTGCCGTGGCGTGCTTGGTCGTGTTGGTGGCGTGTGTGCTCCTCTGAGCTCCGTCACGGCTGCCGTGGTCACACGCGTGGGCCGCGTCCAGCACGTGCATCGCGTGCCCCACATCCTGGTTCACCTGTATCTTACCTGCCTTTCTACCATCGCTCAAATGGCCGGTGCTGCTTCATCTTGGTCAGAAGCGGAAGTCAAGTTTATATATATATTTATTTTAGCATTTTTAAAAATTAATTAATCTTGTTATGGTGACGTTGGTTAACGAAATCCAGTAAGTTTTGGCTGGACACTTGAACAGTAAGGCGTGTGTAATTCACAACGCACGGCGCTAGGTTTCTTTCTGTCACCACGTATTTGACCCCTTTACCCCGTGAACCTCCCCCCTCTGCCCCCTACCCACCCCCCGTGTGGTGACCACTCGTCTATCTTTTTGTCACATTTTTAACTGTGTTAATGGAACCACCGTGGCATTTTTCACTTGATCAGATTTGACTGTTACGCCCAACTTGAAATCAATATATGAAATGTTTTTCCATTTAGCTTCCTCCGAGGCGTCTCCCTGTTATGAGGAAAACATGGATTGGAAAGTCGTCGGTGATAATTATTTTGCGGTGGCATTTTTCACTTGATCAGATTTGACTGTTACGCCCAACTTGAAATCAATATATGAAATGTTTTTCCATTTAGCTTCCTCCGAGGCGTCTCCCTGTTATGAGGAAAACATGGATTGGAAAGTCGTCGGTGATAATTATTTTGCATTTTTGAACAACATACTCGAGTCTCCAGTAGCTTCCACATCCAGGTAAGTTTTCAGAATTCATCGGCCAGGTCTTGATTTGCCAATGGTCTGAGGATAGGCCAAGCCTAACTGTAGGGTGGGCTTAAAATGTCGATTCTGACTTAGTTATTGATACTGTGTTTCATGTTACGTGCTCGGTAAATATTCTTTTCATAGAATGTATGTCTCATGTTTCCGTGGATTATGAAAGGAAATACAGATTATAGTAATACAGCTTTCCTTCAAAGCATCATTTATACTAGATACTCCAAAAATAAAGTCTTTCTTTGAAAAATAGTCTTACCTAGTTGCTTAGAGACCAGACACGGGATCAATGATCGAAGATTCTGGTCATTTTGGAGACTCTGGGGAAAGAGATGCTCTTTGGAGCTCAATCTGCCCGATCGTACCCTGGGTCCGCATTTCAGCACGTGCATCGAAATGGAAACCTCCACGTGTCGCTGCTCGGGTCCCGGTGCCCACGAGCCGGCGCAGGCGGCACTGCCAGAGGCGGCGCGCGCAGGGCGTGGGGCGCGGGGCGCAGGTTCCAGCGAGGTCCGAATTCCCGGGAGCGCAGCTTTCTGTTCCCTGATGGGGACGTTCCCAGGAAACGTCTTCGGGTCCGGGGGCCACAGCGGCCACGCTCTGTCCCACAGACAGCAGCCCTCTCCACCCAGCCCGAGCTTCCTCCGTCGGGACCCGGTCAGGGGAAGGCCGCTTCTCCCGCCAGCGTGGCAGGCACCGCAGGATCAGAGTAAAGAGGCTGGCGAGGGGGTCGCCCTCAATGCGCGCACGGCAGTTCGGGTCACGTCTCTCGTCTACAGCTCTGGGAGCGCCGAGGTCTGACAACGGGAGCGTCTCTCCTGGTTGGGCCTCAGCTCGCTCCGTAGACGCTTAGGTGTCCCTGGCCTGTGGCCCCCCACGTACAGCCCGTGCTCAGCTTTCACGGCGGCTGCCCGTGTCCAGAGCTGGGACGGGCCACCAGTCCCCACGGCGGGGACATCGAGTCGTACCCGGCTCCTGCACCGGGCTCTTGCTGACATCTGCCACACGAGGGCCTGGGCTTCAGACGTGGCCTTGGGGCCCGAGCCCTCCCCAGGCGGGGGCCGGGCCAGGCCTGAGCCGCCCCTTCGAGAACTCTCACTTTAAAGCTGCGTATTCAGAAAATAAATGCACGGACGGAGCGGGCACCATCAGAAGCCGCGGGATTCGGTGGCGTCAGACAGCGCCGTGCAGAGCCTTCCAGCTCAGGGCTCCCGACGGTGGCCTGAGGTGACACGGGGCGGGGTCCGACACTGCCCGCCCTCGGACGCGCTCCGCCGTGGACGCCCCGGGACACAACGAGGAACCGAGCACCAAGACGCTTCCGGCGTCAATGGCAAACTGGTCTTCAGCAGCCACACGTGTGAGCTCACGGAGCGACGTGATTGCGAACGCGCCGTTTTTGGCGCAGCGGGCAGGTTTCCGGTGAAACGTGGGCGATGCATCGCAGAGTTCTCAAACACTCTCACGCTCACATTAATTTCATCTCTGTTGGGAAAACATATGGTCTAGTAAATATTCCAATTTTTGACCAAATACATCTGAGTATTATTTTTAAAAATTCGGTAAGTCGAATTTGTCTTGAGTTTATTTTTTTTCTGAAGCTAACACGGTTCTGTTGTGTTCGTAGGGCCGTCCGTGCCACCAAGGAGCTTCTGACGGAGAAGTTTCATGCCTCTGAGGATGAGCGAGTGATCTCTCTTTTATCATGTATGGACTTTTTGGAGAAGTTATTGCCTGAGTCTTTCTACTTACCTAGTGGTCCCACATTCCATAGCCCCCCGTCTCTCACTGAGGCCATTTTAAATACAAGCTTATTGTGGACAAAGCATTTGAAAAGTTTAGAAAGAGACACATCTGGTATGGATACTTGGAAACATTTGGAATTTGGCGAAGAGATAAATGAAAAAAGGCAAACTCTTGACAAGAATGAATCGAGATATATCTTAAGATTTATGGAATTAATACTTTTTAAAATTAACCCTAAGCTACTGGAATTGTGGACGTATAACGTTACAGAAGAAGAGAGAGCCGAACTGGAGATCTTGTCTGCACTTTTAAATTTTTCCGTTCTAGAAAACAAGAGGATTCTTAGTAAATGCTTTAACTTTTCCCAGTTTTTCCATTCCGATTGGCCTGAACCGTCTGCTGTGAAAATGGATTTTGTTCACATAAGTGAAGCCATAATAAGCAGTCTCTATGAACTTGGATTTCTGAGGCAGGAACAAGCCTTGGAAGCTCTGGACGCCGTCTATGCAGTAAGGAATGTGTCCCGTCTTTTCTCGGCCCCCTCTGAACAGCAGAGACAAGAAGCCGATATGCTTTTGACTCATATATCTCTAAACGTCTTCAAGGACAAGGATTCAGCTCTACTTCTGCAGGCGTGTTCTCCATTTTACCAACGTGTTACTAAATTCTTCAGCCTTCAGAGTGCAGAGTCTTTGCTGTCCTTCCTCACGCAAATCTCAAAACACGTTTCGGAAATCACAAAGCAATTTAATTCCCAAGACATCAGTAAAGCTCTTGCATTTTTATACGAGACGACGGAGTTTCTGGGGGAGATTTCCGAAGTGCCTTCTTGTCAACAGCTGCTTTCCGTGTTTAGCTTTCTGGAGCTTCGAGCCCAGCAGTGGATGTCTGCGGAGGGCCCGGGATGGGAAGTGGTCCTCGCCACTCTGACAGGCCTCAAACGGCGGCTCTCAGTGGACGAAGACTTTCGTGTTTCTTTATTTCGGTACATGAACCACCTCTTCAACAGCTCGGGAGAAGCCTTGCTGGGTAGCGAATGCTTTGCTTTGGATCACAAAAGCCTTTCCTTTGTGAATGACTCAGCAGATGGGGGTGCTCCATTTATTTTTCAGTGGCCGCAAATTCTTTCAAACCTCTCCGCAAACGGCAGCACGTCCAATGAGTTTGCGGCTCTTCGCTGTGCCGTCTCGTGCCTTCGAATGTGGGCTGGAGTCTGGAGCAGCGTGTCGCAGATTCTGAAGGCGGACGCGAACATTTTCTCTGCCCTTCACGTTGGTCTCACCCGGCTTTTGGATGAACTGGAAAGCGACGTGAACATTTCTAAGAGCTGCCAGGGACTGTGTCCCACCCACCACCCTGCTAAACTCATATTGGATCTATTCAAAAACATAAGTCGAGCCGATGGCTTCCAAGACTGGGATGCTTTTCTGAATCTCGGGGATGTCTGGGCAGCATCGGGTGAAGAGTCAGTTGGAGTAAAGTCACTTAATCTGGGCCAAATAGAGAAATCCCTCTTCACCCTGGAAACTGCCCTCCGTCAGCTGCAGGCGCGTCCCTTAAACGCGAGTGCAAGCGACGTGTTCGCTGCGTCAAGCGACGCCCCAGAAGATGTGGATGAGAATGTGCTTTGGATAAATCACCTTCTTTCAAAAAGTCTCACGCGTTACGGAGGGAAATTTGAAAGCATCATCACCGACCTAAGAGAAACAATGCTCTTCCTTAGAAATGTGGCACTTGACCAAGATCTATCGTCTTGTGCTGCCATGTTCCAAAATGTCACCGAGTTTATTTCGGAAGATGGCTTATTATATGTGAACCCTTTGCAGAGGACATTACGGATTCTGGCCGTGCTGAAGTCCACATTTTCCTCTGAGGACTCAATTCGCAGACTGAAAGGATGCGCTAAGTGCGTGGACACCATAAACCAGCTGCGTATGGCTTATAACCCCAGTTTCTCACAGGGCCGTCTTCAGGGTCTTCCGAGGCATTTCAGAGACATGGAAAACAAAATTAACTCCACGCGGAAACTTGTTACTTGGCTGTTGACTATTATGGAATCGGATTGTCCATTGAATAAGTCAAACATAAATTGTGTGAATAGTTTTTTGAAAAATCTAACTGACTTTCTACGTGTCGTGCTCACTGCAGTCTTAGAAAAGGAAAAGATACCAAACTCTGAGATTTTATTAACTCTTTTAAATGACTCCACAAACCACGTAAGGATGATTATCAACAACTTAACGAGAGACTTCGAATTTGCTTCTCAATCGAACTGGAAACATTTTATCGAATTGATTCTAAGACCCGTAGAAGCGTCAGATGAAATTCCTAGCCAATTTCAACATCTTTGGCTGCATTTAGTCGCTCTAGGGAAGGAAATTAAAAAACTTGCAGAAGATATTTCCCTTAACGTTCTGGAAAATAACTCCTCTTCTAAAATGGAAACGTTTTTGAATACATTTGCTCCCAGTCCGAAGGAAAAGGATATAAACAGTTTCAGCAATTCAGTCTTTCATTTAGCTAGTTACCTCTCCTTCAACTTATCTCACGATCTCCAAAATTCACCCCAAATCATTTTGCACAAAATAGCGAAAGCCGTGGGTCTCGGTGTCCAGGTGATCAGGGGCGTGTTCGACTCCCTGATGCCCTCGACGCGTCACGGGACCCCGGGAGACCCAGGTAGCAGACAGGCGTTGAAGAAGGTCACTGCTCTCCTGCGAGCTGTCAGGAAGCCCGACCTTGACCTGCTGGTGGACCAGCTCGAGCAAGTCGGCGACGGCCTCGTGGATTTCTTCAGGAATGTCAGCGGGCTGGGCACTGGCACTTCAGGGGTCAGCCTGCTCGTTGGCCTGATGGAGAAGCTAGTGGACAGCTCACATTCTTGGGACGTCAGCCACCTGCTGAGGCTGGCACGCCTCTTCCCCAGAGAGGACGTGAACGCCGCGGTGGACGCGTACTACGCCCTTCCTCAGGCCGCGAGGCTCCTGCGGGGACTGGCGGACAAAAACATCACGGGAGCCCTCCAGGACGTCTACGACTTCACGCTCCTTCACGGCGTGCGCATTTCCGGTGTCACCAAGGAAGACTTCGCTGCGGCGATCAAAGCTCTTTTGGACAGCGTTGCCCTGGTGTCGGAGAAGCCCGGCCTCCTTGCCGAGGCTTTGACTTGCCTTCCTGTGCTGCGGTGCCGGAATCACACCGCGGCCGGGTTTCGGCAGGACCCGCGGTTCGGGGCCTGTGACCGTCCGGAGAGCGCGTCTTCTTCCTTTTACGGCAACGTGGCCAGTGTGCTCGAGCGCCTCCGCCTGTCCCCCCCAGGGGAAGTGTCGTGGTGTTCGAACGAAACCTCACGGACGGAGCTAACCAGAAGAATGGTCTGCGGCGTCCACGGACTCGTAGACTGGAGCTCCATTTTCCTGGAGCTGTTTCGGGTCCTCCACGCTGAAACCTCGCTTGGGAAGAGCGTGCGAGAATTTTGGCGTAAGGCGTTGCCGTCTGTCCCGCCCTCCGGGCTTTGTCCCAGTGGTCCCCTCAAGCACGTTGCTTTGCAAATCGTAGAAAAATTAAAAAATGTCAACCTTACAGAAGTTACGTCCCACGAAAACATGTTTGATAAACTAGCTGGTTTAAGCAAGATCCTCAGCGTTAACGAAAGCACGGGCGCGTCGGCCAGAGGTATTTCTGTGAATTTGGGAAGGATAATGAAATTGCTTTCTGGGGATCGGAGCCTAGAAAACAGTACTCAGTCTCTGCTCTCTGCACTCACGACGTTTCTGAATGCAGACCGGACAGGCAGGGACTTAGACGCTTTCTCAAGTTCTATGGAACAAAGCGCAGCCCTTTACGACCTGCGAGAGCCGTGGCCTGAGTCTGAACACATCACGGAAGACCTGAATTATGACGTAAAGATCAGAGCCCCGCCTTCTGACGTTAACAATGACGCTCAAATGATGAATTCAGTGGCTCTTCAAGACGTAACACTGCACCTTGTCCAGTTTCTGGAAAGCCTCCATTCATCAGCGCAGGCGTTAGAAATTACTAAAGATTTTCTATCGGTCACCAAAAACTGGCTTTGTAAATATGCAAATGGAGACTATGCAAGAATGATACAGACGTTATGTCTCATGGCCAACGAGAGTTCAACCGATGATCTAGCTTTGTCGGCTAAAGATATTACTACCTTTTTGAGTTACCTCAGACACATTCCTAGAGAAGGCGATTTCGACGGTGCCCTTCTCAGCCAACTGGCAGACCCAGAAGAGCCAGCTAATTTCTCAGTTGTTCAGTCGCTTTTAGAAAGCTTCCTAATTAATTCAATCAATAACTTAGCTGGGAGCTCTCAAGAAGCAGCCTGGAGTCTAAGTGATAGTGACCTTCAGATAATGAATTCCATTAACCTCGCCTTGAACCGAACGCAGTCAGAAAGGGGAGAGGGAATAACTCTCCCTCTGGGAAGCAGACTGGGGCGCGTGGAACGGCTTTTGAAAACCTTCTTCTTTTTACAAAAGGAGCGTCCTGCGAACGAGACATCTCCGCTGGGGGTGGTCGCGGAGCCGAGGTGAGTCTGCGGCTGCGTGGCGGGCTCGGCGGTCACGCGTGGCCATCTGCCCCCGGGGTGCACACCTGCCAGCGGCGGCACCTGCACCCGGCGCCTCCGCACGCCCTCCGGAGCGAGTTTGGTCTGAATGGCCATTTTATTAAGGTGTCAAGGTAAAGTGATTTTGGTGGTTGCCATCCATATAAACCTGGCCCTTGGCAATGAGTCACTTACTATGCTTTTGTATGTTTTGGGTTATAAAATTAATTTTGAAATTATATTTTATATGGAACTGAAAAATTAGTTTTTATATATGTATCGGCATATACTTCATGGTCATAATTGGAATTAACGTAATTAACCGTTCCATCGCAAGTGAGGAGTTTAAATGTTTTCATTCCGATTACTCCACTGCGAGGTTTATATTTGGAATTGGTAAAATTCCCCCAATTTAAAACCGATGGCCACGTTACCTGCGTCTCGTCTCTCTTTTCCGTCCCTTTTGAACTCGCCGGTGAGGAGGCAGGAGCGAAGTTCCACGGGACGTGACGTCAGCCTCAGTCCGGGCTCAGCCCTGACGTAGAGCCCGAGCCAGCATTTCCTACCGGGAACTGGCTTCCACCATCCCGGGGCTGGCCAAGCGAGCCCCAAGCCGGCGGGACAGGCCGTCACGAAGGGGTGCTCACAGTCAGGCCGGGGGCACGGGGGCCGTGCTGGGGCTCGTCGTCCCCGGGGGCGTCCTCAGCCCTCGGGGGGCCTGCCCCTGCTCGGGGACCGTGTCCCTTCCATGCCCCACTCCCGTGAGGGGGCCGGCTCTGGAGCCCATCCAGACCGGGGGTGCGTGAGGAGGGCACCTGGGCGGCCGTCCGGCCCGGCCGTGCTGACCCTCCCCAGGGCCGTTGGGAGCCCGCGTGATGTCAGGACCGCGAACATGTCGCTGCTCACGGGGAGTCAGTGCAGCCATTCCACGTTTCTAAGCGCGAAGGGCATGGCTTTCTAGTGTCAGGTTTGAGGTGTCGTAATGGGATGGTCTGTGGGGTTCCTCCACTCTTTTCGTCAGTTGAAAATATTTGATTTTCCTGCAGTATAGTTTAGCACGGCACCTCCCAGTCGGCGACCCCCCGCATGATGCGTTTTCATCTTTCCATTGCTAAACATGAAATTAAAAATGTATATTTACAGTTTTGTCCCACAGGATAAAATTCTAGAAATTCTGAAAGGGGATCCATTTCTTGCCTCTGTGAGGGAAGACGGACCGATGAGCAATTTTTCAAGTTTAAAGGAGATAACACGTCATCTAATCGAAAGCGCGTTTGCACTGGACAACGGAGACGTCCCTTTTGATAAGCGCCACGGACCGGAGCCCGTGAGAGGCGTGCTCCGCGCCCTCGTCTGGGAAATCGCCACGCAGAGCGAGACGGAAAAGCCCGCGGAGTCCCTGACGGTCGCGAGCCGGCTGCTTTCCCACGTGCGTCGTCCCGCCGGCCTCGTCCGGCTCGGTCGCCAGCTCTGGTCTGCCCTTCACCTGGTGAGAGAGACCTCAGCGGGCCTGGCGCGTCTAGTGCAGACGCTCCTCCACTCCCGCGCCGGGGCCTTCCGGAGCCGGTGTCCCGCGCTGCAGCGGGTCATACTTGCTAAGCTGACCGGTTTGCTTTCCCTTGCAAACAGCTCGTTCCCCCTCAGAGACAGAGCGGCCTTGGACATCACTGCGAGATGGCTCACGGTCCTCTCAGGAGCTGGCCGGGAGCGTGGTGTCCGGGAACCCCTCCTGGACGCGTCCGCTGCTGCGGGCACGCTGGCGAGCGCCAGCGCCGGGGTGGGGGGCCTCGCCGCGGTGCTGGACTCCGCCGTGAGGCTTCTCGAGCTGGCCACGGCCGTGTCGGGGAAGGGAGCGGCGATTTCTGGAACGCGTGTCGTCCCCACTGCCCACGACTCTGCGCAGTCCTTCGATACGCTTTGTTCCACTTTGCGACAAAGCCTCCGAGATGCCGTGAGTGAGATGGCATCCGGCCCGAAGACAGCGGCCCGCGCCGTGCTGGACAGCGTGGACGGCACACTGGCGCCGGCTCTCGGCCTGGCCTTCGGGATGGCCGGGGTCCGGCCCGCCGCCCCCCACGACCCCGCCGCCCACCACACGTCTTCGTGCGTGTTCTCCAGCGTGAACCGGTCCGAGGACTTCGCCAGTATTTTGAAAGAAATTGCTGAATTTTTAACATCTGGGGAAATTAATTCGGGAGACGCGGAGCATTTTCCGGGAGCAATTAGTAACGGGACTCGGATGTTTTCTACAGATTCTTCCGACGTCTGGGAAGAAATCCTGGGTTGCTTAGTTCCTATAGTCAACCTCGTCAACCAGATAGACTTCTTACATCCTAACCGAATTTCTGCTCGCGGTTTTCGTCAAGATGCTCATGGGGTGGCCCTGGAGGAGACGCTGTCACAAAACAGCCCAGAAATGGGGACCCGCCCGAGGAGGGCGATGGATCTCATCCCGGCAGCCTTCCGGAATAACTTGGAGGGTGAGAGCGGGGACGGTTTGAATTCGTTGCCGACATTCGCTCAGCACCCAGACATCCCTTTGAAAGCCATAGAGGCCGTCGTCAAGGCCTCCAGCGGGACGAAAGGTGACTGGGGAGGTGACTCGAGTGAAGCCCTGGTTTTCAGCCCCTCTCTGCTGCAGACCGTGGCTCCCCTGGGCACATTCACAGGTCCAGCCCCAAACGGCCCTCAGGGGGCAGGTTCCACGGGGACCCCCTTCCAGGGCGTTTCTGAGATCTTCGGTAACGCAGCCGCTGGAAAGAATGCGGCGTCAGGACTAGGAGAGGGGACCGAGGAGGCGGCCGGCGTGCCTCCCGCCCGCGGCCCGTCACCGAGCCTCGAGGACGGCCTGGAGGGCCTGGCCGCGCTGGCCGAGCACTGGCAGAAAGTGTCGCTGACGGACGAAAGGTAAGGAAAGGCCCACCGCGGGTCTTCCCGGCGCGGAGCTGACGAGGGCCACGCGGAGCCGGGGGGCGTCACGTGGAACCGGGGGGGGTCACGTGGAGCTGGAGAGGGTCCCCATGCCCACCCCGGCTGCCACACAGCGGGTCCGGGCCAGCTCTCTTCACTGCTCGACTCCTTAGATGCCAAATGCGATTCGAATTTATTCAAAAGTTTCACTAGTAAGTGGTCTTCAGAAGTAAAAGCCTCTTATTTTATTCACTTGTCCTAAGACTAGGTCCTTAAACGGCGTTTTCATTCACGTGCCCCGGCAGCCGGGCGCCCTGCTGCGTGACAGGCGGATGGGACTGTGAGGCGGTGGGGCGTTTGGCGTGGTGAGGGTCCCACACTGTGCTTCACGCTGCACACGATGTGTGTGATGGATGTGGGGTTAACGCACGGAATGTGCTCATAAACAGCTCCGGACACCCCGGCAAAAACATTAGCTTAAAGTTACAAGAGTAAGGGCCATGGCAAAAGTCTCCGAATGTAGAACGTTCCGTAAGCGTCCTGAAGGGTCCCAGCGAGGTTCCTGGGGTCAAGGCCCCGTGGCGGCCGAGGCCGGCTCTCGGAGGGGGATTGGGCAGGACCCGTCCTCCCTGTGTCCTGCCTCGACACCTGCCATCGTGCAGGGGACAGAAGTCCTGTCGGCCCAGATGTGAATCCACTGCTTTTTGTGCCGGGGAACCCTCGGGGCTCGTTTCCGCTCCCCCTGCCCCTGTGGCCGGGTGTCCTCCAGCGGCCCCTTCGTCCACCTGGAGGCACCGTGCGTTATTCACGCACCATCTACGTCACCTCCGTTAGAATGAGTTCCGTGCCCACGCGGACGCCGCGTTTAAGCCATTTACACGTCCCTAACCCCCCGCGGGAATGGGGCCCGTGTGCTTCAGAGGACATGGGCAGTCTGGCGGCCACCCAGCCCTGAAGCTCTGTAGCCCTGTAGGTCACCCCTGGGGGGGCAGCGTCCCCCCCGCGCCCCCCGCAGTCGTGGGGCCCACAGACGTCACCTCACAGCTGTTTCTTTTCTTCCCAAGCGTTGCTGACATGTGTCAGGGCCGTGGGTGGAGCGTGAAGATGCTGCTGCTCCGCGGGCTCCTCATC